>NC_133167.1:73099166-73399583 GCF_040802235.1 Manis javanica | reverse complement strand
AGCTACTCCCGACGGCGCTCGCGACGCTACTGACTCCTGAATACGGCGGGGGCGGTGCCTGCAGCTACTGCGCACCCGCCGGAGTTACAGGTCTGCGCGCGCATGCTACAGGGATTTCACCTACATTCTCTCTGGTCCACACAAATACTTTACAAGGTAGATGATATTACACCCATTTTAAGGATGTAAACACTGATACTAAGATTAGAGGGTAACCTGATGAACTATATGAGTAAGTCTGTAGTTTAGTAGCTTTGTTCCAATGTTGATTTCTTAGTTTTGATAGATGTACTGTGATTTTATAAGATTTATAAGATACTAGTTTTAGGGGATTTTGGGCAAAAGGTATACAGGAATGTTGCACTATAACATTTCCATAAATCTAAAATTATTTCAAAATTAACAGTTTTTTTAAATGATTTTAAGGGATTTGTTCAATGTCACTTTTCCACTATATAACTTGAAAAGCAATAATAGAAATATTAGATGTGTAGGCAGAGAAACAAGAGTACTGACTCCCTGGTTTAGAAGGAATAAAGGGCAAGTCAGTGCCCGCAAACAGCAGAGGGAAGGTATGGAAAGTCGCTAGCTACAAAAGTAGACTCTGCTGTTCCAATTTGCTGAGGCATTGGGATGGAAGGCAGGAGAAGGGAGGGAGGGAACAGAAGGAAAGAAGGGGTGCTAGGAATACATTTGTTAGGAAAACTCACACTTGAATTCCTGCTGCTGTACCATTGTTCCTGCTGCAATTATTTCCCAAGGGGAGGCTGATTGGAATTCTCACTGAAGGCAGTGGAAAATCAGTCAGCTAACGTGACCTGAAAAAACAAAACTTTGTATGTTCTTTTCCCTCCCAAATAGTTCCCCCTTACCAATTGGAAAAATAACATGCACCTGCACACACACACACACACAAGCATACAGATCCAAGGAGATACAATTCATTCAAGGTCTTTCTATGAGGACATATGTGAAATGCCGTAACTTTCAATCCTTATATCAGGCCAGAAACAGCAGAAGAGAGTTCTCACTATAGTTCTAAGGATTAAAAAATATTTAAGGTTTGGAAGATGGAAGTGTGAAACACATCCAGCCATGCCAGTGAGCACTAAAATAATATCAAAAAAGATACAAAGTAAAATTTCCTAAGCTTTGTAAGCTTGTCATAGTGCCAAACTGATGTTTTAAAAGATAAATGACATGTTTTAATGGGTATTAGCCAAAAAACCAAAATGACATTACAGAATTTTAACCTGAATGCAATTTTAAGGCTGAGCCAGAATATGAAAATTGCTATGCTGTCTTTCCAAATATGAGTGTTCTAGCAAATTTTATTGTGATTAAAAAATGCATGACATAAAAATATCCTCATTGACAATTTTCAAGTATACACTCACTATTGCCAACTACATGCACATTGTTGTACAATCGATTTCTAGAACTCTTCCATCTTACGTGACTACAATTCTACATCCATTGAACAACTGTGAACGCTCTCCCCTAATCCTGACATCATGTTCGACCTAACCAACATTCAACTTTCTGTTTCATTACATCTCATTACTTCAGATCTGTCATGTAAATGTAATCATGCATTATTATTTGACTGCCTTGTTTCACTTAATGTAATGTTCTCAAGGTTCATTAATGCTGTAGAATGGGACAGAACTTTCTTCTTATTTTATGACCAAATAATATCCTCTGTGTTTATATACCACATTTCCATTTAACCATCGATAGACATTCAGATTGCTTCCACATCTTAGCTATGGTGAATAATGCTACAATGAATATGGGTGTGAAAATATCTCCTGAAGATCCTGTTTTCAATTCTTTTGGATATATAGCCAGAAGTGGAATTGCTGGTTCAAATAGTGATTCTATCTTTAAATTTCTGAGGACCTTTTTAGTTTTTCATACTGGCTGCACAATTTTATAATCCCACCAAAAGCACATAATGGTTCACTTTCTCCACACCTCACCATACCATCTCTGCTTTTTATTTGATTACTGTTTGGATGGAGTATCTTTTCCATCCTTTCACTTGTAACCTATGTGTACTTTACACCTAAGGTGGATCTCTTAGAGTTAGTATAGAGTTCAATCTTGTTTTTTAATCCATTCAGCCACTCTATGTCTTTTGAATGAGGAGTTTAATCCAATTATATTTCAAGTAATTGCCAATAGTGTAGGATTTACTATTGGTGTTTCATTATTTTGTTTCTTGTTGCTCTTTTCTCCACCTTTTCTTCTCTTGCTGCATTCCTTTGTTTCATCAAATTTTCCGTTGACATGCTCTGACTTCTTTCTCATTTTCTTTTGTATATCTTCTGTTCTATTCTTTGATTGTTAGTGATTCTAAAGAAATTAATCCAATTGGCTGTTGCCATTTATGAGCACACCCAGAGCTGAACTGTCAGGACGGGCGCCTTTCTTTAATCCTAACTCTCCATTACTGGAGCAATAGATGATAGGCACAAAGAAGCCCCGGAAAACAAGAAATCAGAATGTTCAGGCAATTAAGCTGTCTTCTGTTTAAAAGTATGCATTTCAAAATGCTACTTATGTCTTCAGAAAAGGATTATTCTCTCCCAGTCTTTCTACATTCTACTTTGTTTTGCCTTCTCTTATATTTTAGTTCTATTATTAAAGAACAATTTACAAAACATATAAGAGAGTATAATAACTCAAGATGCACATCTGTAATTTCAGGGGAAAGTCCGGGGCAATATACCTTTGAAACCAAAGTCAGTCAAAAGGAGAAATAAAGTTTATTTCTTATAAGCAGTCATCCACTTCTGCTCCCCCATGTCTCTTGTGACCTGGCTACAGAAGAGTCCTCACCCTACCTCTCTGGTCCAGAGAAGCCCTCGCTGGCCCCTGTAATTGCCCATTGATATGGAGACGACTACTTCTCTCCACCCCCTAAAAACACCCATTGTATGGAGATGCACTAAAGCCAGGCAAGAGATCCTGGAAATATTTCAATTTTACCCAGAGCACACCCCTCCAGAAATCTCACCTTACTATCTACTTGTTTCCCATCTTCCACAATGGCCCCTCTCTGAGATAACTGGTGCATTGTAACCAGACTAATAACATACAATAAAAACAGCAATAAAATCATGATAATCCTCAAGCCACTGGATTCAAATAGGCTCAAACTTCTATGCAGATTAAGTCCATAGCTGGCCCATCCCTCAGGCAGTCAGTAGCTGAAGAGGTAGGGAGTTCAGAGCAATCATCATGTGGCAGGTGCAGCCAGGGGGCACATCCGGGGCATAGGGACTATATCTTGAGGGTGATAAGATACATGGTTTAATGACACCAGCATAAGCAAATCTTGTCCATCAGGTAGGATACCTGCAAGAGAGTGGCATTGTGATAAAACTGGCAGGAATGGGATCTCATCCTGGTCTAGTGTACCAGACTTACATCTCCCTGCTGTGGGAGTTACAGATGGGTGGATACATAGGGCTATGGGAGGTACATACACTGGCTGTAAACATAAAACAAAACTTCCCCATAAAATGCTCTTACCTCCTGGACGTTTTGGCTACACTACCTTGATTGTTGGGGGCCATTCTGCTGTTCCTCCAGGAATACAGAGGAGGCCAGCTTCCAGGCCTTTTCCCAAAGGTGCCAGAAGGGCCATTCATCGCTAGTCCATGTGTGAAAATGTACAGGGCCACGTCCATTCAAGTGTTTCCAGGGTTTAATGCAGTATGGGATGGCAGCAGGATGTTGCTCTACTGTCCATATCCTGGCTTGAATAATTTCTCTTTGGCTTGCACATACAGTTTTAGAGGAGAGGCAGCCTTGTGTGTTTGCATATCTGCAGGGCTCAAGGCTCCTTTTCAGTGCTTCTCACTCAAACACCATAGCAGTTTCCATGAGTGAACTGACCAGTCCCAAAGACTAATGGTGTCTGACTTCAGGCCAGATTTCAGCAAACCATTGTACCTCTCTATCATGCCTGCCCCAGTAGGATTATACGGTACATGAAACTTCCACTTTATTCCTAATTGCTGCACTCATTATTGTAATGCATGTCCAGTAAAGTGGGTGCCTTGATCACTCTCAATCACCTGCTGCTGGCCATAGGCTGCAAAGAGATGCTCTAGGTCCTCTTGGTGGTTTGCTGATTTGCATGATGTGCAGGAAAAGTAACCAGCAGGCCAGTAGCTGTGTCCACACAGTCATGCCATACCAGTAACCTTCTGATATGGGCAGAGACCCAATATAGTCTATCTGCCACCTGACAAGGGATTTCAGCCCCTTTACTGTTGTCCCATGTTTTTGAGGACTCAGTATAACTCCCTCTTAGAGCACACAAGGCTGACTTCTTCAAAGGTTAACAGCAAGCCCCACCGACGGGCTACAGCCCACATTGTCCTTCGCCACGTGTGCAACAAACGCTGATGTAACCATTGGGCTACATCAGAGGAAGGCTTTCCTTCTAGCCATATCCAACACACCTGGATCAATGCATCTGCTTCATCATTCCCTGGGGATGCCAAAGGCAAATAGCCAGTCACATGATATATGGTAACAGTCTTAGTCTGACCAGGGGCTCATATGTCTTGCCACAACTCTTGCCTCTAAAGGAGCTGGTGACCAACCGTCCAGTTGGCATGCTACCATGTCAGTAGCCACAGGGTCAAGCCCCAATAGATGGCCCAGCTATCAGTGCAGACAACTATAGGGGAGGGTTCCTGGGTGATCACAAGCCATACTGCCCACAACTCAGCCCATTGGCTGCTCTTCCCCTCTCCATTCTCCATCCATATTGTCTCAGTCTTAGGACGGAAAGCCACAGCCCTCCTCTTTGGGAGATGCCCACAACTGGAGCTGTCTGTATAACAAGCATCTTCAGGTATAGGGGCTTTTCCCTCCTGATAAAGACTCTCAGCTACCAATGGCTCAAAAGCAAGTTCTTCCTGTTTTCCACTGGTATTGTCACTGGCCCTAATAAGCATTGGAGTTCTGCACTTAAGGAGCTCGTAGAAAGGGTGCTACACTGCTGTAAATATGTGCCCCATTTGGTCAGTGTAGACATCTGCCACACCAGTCCATGGCCTTTGGAACCAGGCTTGCACCCACCCTGCAATGGAATAGGTGGTTATTTCCTTGTTCGGAGCTGTTCTGGTGATGGGCTCCGTAGCCAGCAAGGTGTGTTGCTTCTCTATCAAGGTGTATCGAACCTTTGCTCCTTTCCATAGTTGTGACCAGAATCCAATAGGTTGGCGTGTCCGTTCAAGCTGCTGCCAAAGACCCCATCCGTAACCACTTCGGTTACATGAACATGTAGTTCACAGGGCCTTGATGAGTCCATTACATTCAAGGCCTGTATGGCCTTGACTGCCCACTTGTCAGCAGTAAAAGCAGCTGCAGATGTTTCATCCTAGTTTCAACTGATGCCCTTTCATACCAACCGGTATAAGGGCTTCAGAATTTGTGCTAGGTGCAGGATAAACACTCTCCAGTAGCCCAAAGGACCCAGAAACTCTTGTAATTCTGTGACAGTGGTAGGGGTAGGGAAAGCCTGGACCTTGTCTATGACTTATTCAGGAATAACTAGTTTTATCTGACCAGACAACCCCCAAGAACGTTACAAACAAGGTCTCTGAAACTTTGTGCTGTTCACAGCCCATCCTTTTTCCTGTAGATGTTGCAGCAGTCTAGAAATTGCCCTTTCTAAATCTGCAATAGAATCATATGTGAGCATATCATCAATGTAGTGTATACAGCCGCACCATTTGTGGTTTCCTCCACGTGGCCAAGTTCTAGGCTACAAGTCCATGACAGATGGTGGGACTGTGAAGGTATTCCTCTGGAAGGACAGTGAAAGTCCTCTGCCCGCCTCCCCACATTAAGGAAAACTGTTCCTGACTTTCCTGTGCTATGTCAATAGAGAAGAGAGCTTTAGCAAGGTCCACAACATAATGATATGTCCCTAATTCATGACTTAGTGTGTCTGTAAGGGCTGCTATAGAGGGGGCAGCAGCATGCAAAGGTGGTGTGACTTTATTAAGTTCCTTGCAGTTCATGGACATACTCCAGGACCCATCTGGCTTTTTCACTGGCCACACTAGGGAGTTAAAAGTACTGAGTGGGCTTTACGATGCCCATCTTCTCCAACTCCTGTAGAGTTTCTCCAATTTCCTTGTGCCCTCTGCCCAGTCAATTTATACTGCTTAGTATTTGTCATCTGCTGAGGTACAGGCATAGCTACAGGTGGGTGCTTAACATGTCCCCTCAGAACTGCCTTCACGACACACACCCTCAGACTGAACTCACCTGCAGAGGTCTGTAACCACAGATTCTGCAGGATATCTATCCCCCAAATATATTCTGGGATGGAAGAAATGTACACGGTAAACTCCTTTGGGGGTAAGTGCACATCCCCAACGGGATTTGGGCTTTCTTCACTCTAATTGCCTTACCCCTAATCTATCACAGCACGGGTCCTGGAAAAATACTCAGGGTTGCCATACATGAGAGAACATTCAGCTCCCGTGTCTACCAGTGCCAGGACACATTGTATATTCAGAGGGGACCAATGAATTGCTAATTCTACATGTGGCTTCTGGTCCCCACCACATCCCCCAAGTTGGGGACCTTGAGACCCCACCTCAGTCAAACCACAATGCCCAGTTGTCCTCCTGTGGGGGTGAGGGCCCAGGCAGAGCCTGAATATTGTCCCCCATGAAGTCTTGCAGAGACATAGGCCAGGCATGGGGCTTTGACTATGGCTTCCGTGTCTGGGACCTCAGTGGCTGGAACTGATGCTCTGGCTTTAATTGGTGCCACAATTCTAACAGGATCCTATTGAGCTGCCAATCAAGTTTTTCTTTCATTACCCCAGCCTTTATCAAATCAACCCACAGCTGAGTCCTCAAGACCGTCACAGGGCCCTTTGCACCTCTCCTTTCAGTTGTAGCCCATACTTTCTTCTGTGCTCTTACTGTTCCAACCTCCCCCAGATCTGCTAAAGTACAAGTAGCCTCACTTATGGGTTTCCCTCTGTGGGGGCAAGAGTAATCTCTAGGGACCCAAAGAGAGATGGGAGAGCTGTATGCAGCACCAGATTTCTCATTCCTACATTGAACAACTCCTTATCAGGGCCCTGGGGGTCCATATTATAGATGATATTTTTCACGCCCAATTCCCACAACACCTGTTGGAGCTCTGCATAGTTTTCCAGCTAGTGGGTAAGTAGGATAAATCACCCTGATTAGACCAAACTTCCCTGATGGCAGCTGTCAGCCAATCCCTGATTCCCTGAGGTGTGATGGGCACTTTGCAATCGCTGGTGGAGAGAAGGGTGAGTCGTCAGGGAAATGTCTACTCATTTCAGAACCCAACATAACAATATTTTCCTCCCCCATATCCCAAAGACATAAATGCCACGTAGGCAGAGATTCTGATGGCTTCTTCCTATACTGGACGCTTATGTCCACCAGCTCATCCTGGGTATAGGGGTGGAGCATGGAGTGCTCCACAACCTGGGAAGTGGCGGCTCTTCCCCCCCGGGAGGAGCCCAAGGTTGTTTTTAATTTCTTCAATTACAACCAGGTGGGCCTTTAATATAGGAGAGGTGGTGCCTCAGGTGGTGTAGCCTCCGCAAGAGATTGGCCCTCATCCTTTCCTGACACCTCCTCTACCGTCTCTGGGGCTGATGGCACCGCTCTTTCCTCTCCCTCCCTCATGGCCTCCTGCAATGCAGCTTCTCCTGCTGCCTCCCCCCTCACTGCTGCTAAGGAATTTTCCAGGAGCATGACTGTCTTCTCAATAACTGTCTTTCTTCCTTAAGAGCATAGCATAGGTCATTGCTCAGCTCCTCCAAGCGATGCTGAAGTGTGTCTCTCTCCAGACAAAGTCTCTCTCTCTCCTCAGTAACATTTTCCAGTACCTTGAGGAAAAGAGATCCCACAATCCCAGCTGCTACATGGCCACTCAGGCCCTCTAAGCAGCCCTCTGTCTCATGGATGGCTAATTTTGCAGCTTCCAGAGTGCCCAAACTTCCCCAATTCTGGGGAAGGCTCCACCCCTCTAGGAGGTGCTTTAGCCTAGACTAATTCCCCATTAGGGACTCCCCAACTGGAAGCCCCACAGGCAGGGGGCTCCTGGGTGAAGCTGCACCCTCTAGTGCTGCAGGCACTGGGGCCTGCCTACCATCTCTAGAGGCAGCTCGCCCAAGCGTTTCACCCACATAGAGAGATTTCAGGTTCAGAGGTCGTGCTGACTATGCCAGATGTAACTCTGGGGAAAGGAAATCTTGGGGCAAAATATCTCTAAAAGCAAAATCAGTAACAGGGAGAAATAAAGTGTAAAACCTGTTTATTGCTTACAAACTGCAGTCCAGGGCCATCTCTTTCCTGCTCCAGCAGAAGCAAACAAAGACCTCCCTCTAACCTCTCAGGTTCAGATAAGCCTTCTGTCACCCAGGTAATTACCCACTGATATGGAGATGAGCAACTGCAACTCTCCACCCCTGAGGAATGCCTGTTGATATGCAGATACACTAAAGCCAGGTGAGATATTCTGTAAATACTACAATTTTTACCCACAATCACTTCTGCCCATTTTTTAACCAACAGTACTAATTTGTAATAAATCCCCAAAACTGACAACTTATACATGTTATTCATTTTATACATCTTCCTGTGTTTTGGAGGACCGTCCATTAACTTCCTCACCTCCTAAACCAGCACCTATATCCTGGTTAGTTCATTAGATTTACCTGTTTAATCAGGATCCTTCTTTCTTACCCCAGCTCTCAGATATCTCCCTTATCTCTGAACCACTGATGGTCCTGATAACCGAAGTTTCTAAATTGGGACTACCATATGCTGTTTACAGCCTTTCCTCCAACAGTTTTTCATTTTCTTCCTTTTGAAACAAAAAATGTGTGGGAGTAGAAAGCATACTGATTGAAAATAGGAAATGGATTCAACTTCCTGTTTTATATTATCTGGCTGGCAAGTCTCAAGGAAATTAATTGACTTTGCTTATTAATTATCCCTAAAATAAGAAGAGAGCATGAAAAAAAAAGTCTATACATGATTGGCAAGTATTCAGTTAGGATGTTTGCTGTTGCACATATACACATACTCACCCCATTCTCCTCTGCTTCTCTCATCTCTCCTCACTTCCTTGACAGCCATCTACTCCACCTCACACTCATAGATCCCCTCAGATCCCTATTGTGACTTCTGTTTTAATTGTCCTTGTCCTACCTCACACACTAGGTTACCCCCAATTCACTCTATTAGATAATTCAGTTTAAGGCTCTGTCAAAGCAAAAACTTCACAAAATTAAAAAAGCAAGGAAAACTTCATTTAAGATTACTGCAATATGGGAAAGAGGCCAGAATTCAGTTTGCACTTAACTCTGCTAAAACAAAAGACAGAAATTTTTAAGAGCTCGGATGAGGGAGGCCATATGTGTCCACTAATTGGCTTTACCCAAAGAAAAAGAAAACTTTTGAATATCTTCAAGACAGCAGATAGTTTTATAACTTAGGCAAGGCACCCCACCAAAGCTAGGCTCCTACTGTATCAGAGATTGGAAGTTAGAGGTGCTATCTCCCTTGGTGATTACATTTCAAAGAGATTGTTCCGGGTCTTTGAGTAAGACAGTCCTGGGTTGTAAAACTGGCAAGAGGTTTAAAAAAGATATCTTAGAGGGGCAAAGAAGGAATTTTCTAAGGTAAATGCTCTAATGAAAGGGAGTTCAGTGGCTGGAGACAAAGAAGGCTGTCTAAAGATTAGTCAGCCTGAGGGGGATTTTAAGACTGTTCTGTCGGTTCATTTTATTCATGGCAGTACATGAATAAATACCCATGAAGTTGAAGGCACTAGACATCCCAACAGTTATGTCCTTAGTTTAAAGTGTACTATTCTGTCATATCAGGTGTTCAACTGTCATGTGTTCCCTGGAATGAACTCATCCTCCTTCTGAACCAGAACCACTTGGTTGCCTTTTGTATCACTGCCTGGGCTGGGCTGGGCACCAGGTGGATACTTACTATATTACAATTCAATTCAATCCAGTCAAAGGAAAACAGCACTAATTGCACTTGCAAAATAACTTTGAATCTTGTTCAACACTGTCCTACATAGAAAATTGCCTTTTGTCCTCTTTTATGAATTTCTAACTATTTCTTTTTGTTTTCCAGATAAAACTTGACTTTGCTCCTACCATATGATATTCATACCAGGAAATTAGTAAAGTGGAACATAGGGACATATAGTGTCAAAGTCTCACAGATGTACAAGTGTAGAGCCAGTTTGTTTCCATGTAAATATAACAACTTTTTGTGCCAGGCTTTAAATATATGCATTGGTCATTGTCTGCCTGTTCACTCACTAAGACAGACCTTTCTACTGGTGTCTTCATCCTGCTTTCTCAGGCACAGATTTGGTTGGCATATATCAGGTCACCCATCTACACTGCACCATCACACACATCTTTACAACCTGGCTCTCTGAAAAAGAGCAGCTGCCTAATGAGATGACTCAGGAGTGCACTGACTGAATGTGGCCTTCTGGCTCTAGAGGACACATGGAGGTGAATCTGTCCAAAGGCAAAGCCATGAAAGCAAAGAACGCAGTTTTATCCCCAGGTCTTGTGCAGAAAGGTGATACCTCAATACTTACCATTCCCTGACCATATGACGCTGTCTCCTCACTTCATGTCTTCCCACATTCACACCTGTTCGACCAGTACTATATATAATAGTAGTACTGTAAATCTCTGGTTGTGCTGTTCTGCTGAAATTTTTTCATCTGGTAAATGTCAAGTCCATTTTACTCAGAAATCATTACTCCAGAAATCCCCTCTGATTTCTCATGAGCCTGAATCAATGTACACTCTCATATCCTCACAAAGCTTTGCACACACATCCCTCCTGGCACTGACCTCTTTTACTCTAATGCTCTAATTTACGGCTAGATAGTGGCTTCTTTCAAAGCTGGAGACACATCTTTCACTTTTTTCCTCCCAAGCATCTAAACAGTATGTGTTACCTGGCAGGTTCTCACTAAATGAAACAACTACCCACTGGGCACAGGTGCCAGACATTCTGCTGTAGCATTTGCAGTCATCATCTCCCCCTCTGGATGCTATCCATGTGCAGTCTCACTGCAGATGAGCAAGAGGCTCAGGGGTGGTAAGTACTTACCCAAAGTCAAAAAGCAAGTGGTGGATTCAACCCTAAAACATATGGTTGTTGTTATATTATGCAGTAAAGAATGGATTTATACAAAAGTACATAAACAAAAAAGTCATATATTTTCATTTAATGTTTATCACATTTAACTGAATAAACTTCAAAAATTCAGCAAGTTTTCTTTTCTATCAAATTTTGAATTTTTCTTTTATATTTCATCCACCCCTGCCAACTGCCATTGCCTTGCCTCACAAAGACACGGATTTGTGAGATTTAAGGGAGAAAATGTTAGGATGTTAAGTCTGATTCATTTCTTAATTTCCTACATATCAATCTCATTAAAAAATAACAACTTGAATAAATTCATTCTATCAGGCTTGGTTTTACATTACTTTACTAATTAAGATATTTACATTTGTTCAAAGTTCCTGTATGTCGGTGTATGTGTGTGTGTGTGTGTGTGTGTGTGTGTGTGTGTGTGTGTGTGTGTCTGCATGTTTATATATTCAAATACAGCTCAACTACATACTTTTTTTATTTTCAACTGCACTCAAGAGACTAACTCCATCCGAAAGAATATTGTCAGGCTTCCAGAGGAAGGTAATATCCGTGCAAATCAGCTTAATTGCTTTACATGTCATGGTGTTCATTGTTTTATTTTAGTAAGCTTTTTGGGGTATGTTTTGATATATAGGTGATAAGAAAAGATATAAATTTAAATACTCATTACTCTGACAATAAAAATCACACTCCACAGACTTCCTTCAAGTCTCCGTTTATAAAGTAAAATCCAGCTTTTCACAACATGCCTAAAAGGCTTTCAACTGAATAACTGAATTCAGAAACCAAGGCAAAGCAGAGAAACATAAATCATTCATGCTGTTCCCACTTGAAAATGGGCAGGTTATCATCCTGGAAAGGGAAAAAATATTATAACAAATAGTATGTATTAGTTTTCCATTGCTGCTATAACAAGTCACCACAAATTTAGCGATTTCCAATAATACAAATTGATTATTTCATAGTTCTGTAGGTCAGAAGGATGGGTGTGCTCAGCCAGTTCCTCTGCTTCAGATCTCGCATGGTCAAAATAAAGTGGCCTTTCATATATTCTTCTTTATATAGGATTGGGGCTTCATAAATTCACCTGGTGTCTCCAACACTGCATTCCCAGAATCTGTAAAATGAAGTTTAATGAATAAACTGGCAAACCAAAAATAATGAGAATTAAGCGATGTTTGAAGTCTTCAAAAAATATTCTGTGCAATTAGTTCTAGGCAGCAGATTAAAGAAAAAAAAAGGAGGAAAATAAGTTGAAACAACCAAAATAATGAATGTTTAATGGGTTCTGAGTCCCATAGCTGATGCATGGCAACAGGGAACCGTTGTAATTATTCCAGAAATAATATTTTAAAAATAGAATTAGAAGCTCAGAGCAATTGAGCCAATCATAAGACTTTCCCAAACATAGTGCAATTAAAAAGTTACCTTTGTTAACCCCAAATAGACAAAGAAACCCTGAAAAAGAAGAACAAAGCTGGGGGATTACATTTCCTACCTTCAAGCTCTACTACAAAGCCACAGTAGTCAAAACAATTTGGTACTGGCACAAGAACAGACCCATAGATTAGGGGAACAGAATAGAGTGCTCAGATATAGACACACACGTATATGGTCAATTAATATATGATAAAGGAGTTATGAATATACAGTGGAGAAAAGACAGTCTTTTCAATGACTGGTATTGGGAAAACTGGGCAGCCATATGTAAGAGAGTGAAACTGGATCATTGTCTAACTCCATACACGAAAGTACTCGAAATGGGTCATGTGACATGAATGTGACACATGAAACCATAAAACTCTTAGAAGATAACATAACCAAAAATCTTTTGAATGTAAGATTGAGCAATTTTTTCATGAACACATCTCCTCAGGCAAAGGAAACAAAATAAAAAATGAACAAGTGGGACTATATCAAACTAAAAAGCACTGTACAGCAAAGGACACCATCAGCAGAACAAAAAGGCATCCTACAGTATGGGAGAATATATTCATAAGTCACTCATCTGATAAGGGCTTAACATCCAAAACATAAAGAACTCATGCCTCAACACCCAAAAACAAATAACCCTGTTAAAAAATGGGCTGAGGGCCTGAACAGACACTTCTCCAAAGAAGAAATACGGATCACCAACAGGCACATGAATAGGTGCTTCTCATTGCTAATCATCAGGGAAATGCGAATTAAAACCACAGTGAGATATCACCTCACACCAGTTAGGATGGGCACTATTACATTAAAGTAATAGTTATTGCAACTACATTGCCACATTGTTGCCTTATTGAATGAATTTGACTATAACAACAAAGCATTCCAATCTAGTTTACTTTTCACTTTCCTCTTTTTTTCCCTTGATTCATTGTTACCAAAAACAAGAACAACATGAAAAATGAGCATTTCTGTGTTCATTCACCATTTAGCCCCTATAGAGAAACACAGATAATTGGGAGACTCTGCTCGAAGTCCAGGTGAAGCCAATTAAAAACTTCATCTAGGCATCCTGTGGACAGTGGAAGAGGTGCGTGGGGTATCCACAGTACAGTCTGCCAGACTTTTACAATGCATAGTGGGAGACACGGCATCAAGGTTTCCTTTTCCATTTATACAGAATATATAATCTTACCAATTATTGATTCCCAGATCAACTCCTGATGTTTATCTAGAACTTGCGCTTTACAAAACGCTTTCAGAGATGGAATTTTACCTGGCACCACGCAGACTAACAGCCTTAGCTACAGGTAAGAACATTATTCTCATTCACTCTGGGAGTGACAAAATACCAAGGAAGAAATCAGGTCTCCTAATCATTCTCAGCTTGTATTAACTCAGAGTTTAAACTGCTTAATAAATAGTATTTCAGAGCCTACTTCTACTGAACACAGTGTTTTAGATACAAAAAGGGAGTTTTGTATTGAAACACATGATTTTACTGCTGTCTATACAGAACTACTGGTTTTGTTCACAAGATGAAATATTTTCATATTCAGTGACTCAGGAGAGAGATTTTATATATAAAAATTGAATGGTACAATGTAGAGATTTGACCACGTAATGTCGTTAGCTGTTTTATTTACTGGAATTTCCTGAAGTCATTTAACATAGCATTTTTGAAAGAAAAATAAATACAGTCATACCTCAGAGATATTGTGGTTGCAGACCAGTACAGTAGAGCAAGTATCTGAATAAAACACATCAAATGAAATTTTTCTTTTCTCAATGCATATACAAGTTATGTTTACACTGTGCTGTAGTTATTAAGTGTTTAATAACAGTATGTCTAAAAAGCAATGTACATACCTTAGTTTAAAATAGTGTATTGCTAAAAAATGCTCAGCATCACGTGAGCCTTCAGCGAATCATAATCTTTTACTGCGGGAAGGTCTTGTGTTAACACTGATGCCTGCTGACTGATCAGGGTGGGGGCTGCAGGAGGGCTGGGGTGGCTGAGGAAATTTCTTCAGAAAGTCACTAGTGAAGTTGGGGCATCCACTGATTCTTTCCTCTATGAAAAATTTCTCTGTAGCATGCAATGCTGTTTGATAGGATTTCACCCACAGTAGAGTTTCTTTCAAAATTGGAGTCAGTCCTCTCAAACCTGCTGTTGCTCTATCAGCTAAGTTTATGTCATATTCTAAATCCTTCTTTGTCATTGCAGCAATCTCCATGGCATCTTCTCCAGGAGTAGATTCTTTTTCAAGATATCATGAGGTTTCAGCTAATTTTGTTTTTCAACATGGCTTCCTCATGAAACTTCATCATTTCTAGCTTTTGATTTAAAGGGAGAAGCAAGCAACTCTTATTTTCAGTTGAACACTGAACAGGTCATTGTAGGGGCTAATTTCAATATTGCTGTGTTTTAGGGAATAAGGAGCCCAAGGACGGGGACAGAGATTGGGGAACAGCCAGTTGGAAGAGCAGTCACAACATACAGTCATGGTCAAGTTTGAAGTCTTATATGGACACAGTTTGTAGCACCCAAAACAATTACAATAGTAGCATCAATCACCAGTCACAGGTCACTCTAACATATTATAATAATAATGAAAACACTTGAAACAGTGTGAGAATTAGTGAAATGTGATACAGAGACATGAAGTGAGCACATGCTGTTGGAAAAATCTCACCAAAAGATTTTCTGACACAGGATGGCCCCAAACCTTCAATTTGTAAAAAAAACGCAGGATCTGTGAAGCATGGCAGAGAAAAGTCCAACAAAATGAAGTATGTCTGTAATGCCACTTAGTATCACACCTCGGTAAAATTTTGGTAACTTTTCTTCGCCTAGAACACAAGAATGCCTGTGCTGTGGTTATCCGGAGAAGTTATTAATCTAATCATATTGGCAGCAATAAAACTTAAGTCAGCACTGCTTTGAAGAGCTCAAAAACAGGAGTAAGTGGAGGTTAGCAGGGTATTTTTTTTACAATACTGAAGCAGAGATCAAACCACTGTTTAATGGTTTTTGTGGTGTTTTTTTGGTTTTTGACATGCCTTCCCAAGGAAAATGACCTTGTCTTTGCACAAAATGAACTGAATTGCTAGTTGTGTTACATGGTTACAAGTTACCACATAAATAAATATTTATATTATATTGATACTAATTATAGAAATGTAAATATGTTTAGAAAAAAATGTCTGGGAAATACCACAAAGTAATGGCAGTTACTTGTGGGTGAGGCCTTTTTTGAAGCCTTTCCCCAATGTTTCATATCACTCTCAGGTTCTATAATGACTGTATGTTACACTTATGATGGCCTTAATTTTAGATTTAAGGTGAATTAGAATAGAAGGCAATCTGTCATTTTGCTACTATAAAAAGAGATTCTTGGCCAACTTGAATATGTAAACATTTAAGAATGCAGAGGAAATAGTCCACATCTACTTGTAATATTTATTCTTCAGTAACATACACAAAAATCACATTTTACATGATACGATTTGGATCATTTTTTCTGTCACTTCGGATCATGGAACAATTTTTCAGCTTCTCAGGGTGAATCCTGGACATCAGTATCTTCATCAACATTAGGGCCATGTTTCGACTTCATTATCTCTCTAGCTCCAAGAACACTCATTCAATTCTAGTTTTTTTGAGAGACAGCACTTCTAAAACCGTATTGTTGCTACTGAGAATATTTGTCCAAAAATACAAATTCTCACTTGCAGGATATTCTGACATTTCCTGCAATTCACCCTGCAGGTATATGTTTGTGATCTGCATAATGTAAGCCCTTACTGTATTTTTTTCTAAAGCCTGTAAACATGGCATGATTAAATTATCATCTCATATGGAAGTCATTCCCACAAGAATTGTTACCAAACATGGAAGCAGCTCTACATCCTTCTCCACATTAATATATATCTGTGTGTGTAAATATCCATATTTATGTATGAATCGTACAGATGAACTGCATGAACTAACCAAACTCATGATAATTTGTATATTGTCGGGCATTATTTTTTTCCAAAGCATACTTACTTGTCTAATAGAAAGTAGTTAAAAAAGAATTGGGCTTTAGAGACTACGATGACTTCCTTCTATTTTAAGGGCGTTTTTAAGAAAAAGAAGACACCTTGTCTTATATTTTTGGCATAGAGCAATACGAATATTACTTGTCGTCTGTGATGTGTGGACGTTGTACTCATTGAGAATGTGCAAGTCGTTTTTGAGGGCAGAAGACAGATGGGTCTGACGAAACTAGCAAGATGAATTAGAATAGGTGAGTCACTGAGCAGCGCCCGTGTGCGTAGGAAGGGATGAAAGATTGAAATGACACCCGATACACATGAAACACTAAAAACACTCCATATACATGAGATTTGAAAAGACACTAATGTTCATCAGGCATGAAATATACATGAAGTACCTAAGGCATTCAATATGTATGAGACACTACATATACATAAGATGCATGAGACACACAATAATCAGGAAGTCTTAATAATAATCAGGAAGTCTTAATTAAGTGTCCCATTGGTGACACCCTTTCTTTTACCTAGTGTCCTGTCTCCAGGAAGCACATAAAATCCAGAGCGGCTCAGCCAGCTCGCTGAGCTGTGGCTGCGGCCAGGCTAACCCTCAGAGAGAACACGTGTGTGTCATCAAGCGCCCTCCACACCTTGAGAGAGGAAGGACAGCTGAAGAGTGTGTATCAGGATCTGTGTGGTCCTTCTCCTCTGTTCTGTATCCTATGTGAGCTAACTTACCCCATCTCTTTTTTCTTAGATTCTCGTCATCTGTGTTTCAAATGGATTGAATAAATCATTCAGTGCAAGCATTATTAATTCAGTCTGTTGATTGTTTCTGTCCCGGTTCCCTAGGACAACTCTCCTGATAGTGTACCTGGACACTGTGGTATCAAGGTAATTTTCTCCATGACAGAATTAATAGGCACTCCAGCTAAGGCTTTTGTGTCATACATAAAAAGCACTTACTGTAGATGAGAAATATCAAAGGTGGGGTTTCACTGCAATAGTTTTTATATGTTTGCAAATAAGAGGAGAGTTTGCTCTGCAATATTCATATTTTTCCCATTGAAATAGAGAAGTTAGAATTAAGAACATTTAGCTGTCTCAGATGCATACAATGTGTGTGTGTTTCTGACTGGAGATAAGTAAGATTCTTTGGTAATTACCTTATAAAAACATCCAGTTAAAAATAACTAACTCCAAGAGACAACTGTGCAATTTTGAGATGGGGGCTTGAAGACAGAGAGATTGTGATGGTCTTAAAACACTAGGAAACCCGGCCTCTCCAATCTGAAGGGCCTGTCAGTGGGATTTACATCTACAATTAGGGAATTCTTCTTTGACTTTTATTAGGGCTTTCTGAGAAGGCTAATTGAGATCCCCTTGAGGAAATTTTATTCAGTGAGCATCTGCCCCTCAGTGACACCAATACTTCAAAGTGTTAGAATTTGCAGTCTGGTTGGACTGAACAAGAGCCTCTATTGTCTGCAAGCTGAGGTAGTGAACTCAGAATAGTAACCTTTCAGGTAACACAGGAATGTAAAATTCTACTCCAAATTCTTCCTAAAATGTAAATAGCATATTCACCCAGGCTGAGCTAACATGTCAAGTACAGAATTTTTTTAAAAACCTCTGTAGACTGATGTCTTCCTATAGGATTCCAATAAATTTCCTAAAAGTCTTAGGAAAAACCTTAAAACCTTCTGCTACAAGAAATTGTCTATAGGCAGATTTCCAAATCTAGATACTACTGTAAGTTCAGAAGAGAATATTTTATAAAAAGCTCTCCCACCCACATCCTTTTTTCCATTTGAACTGATAATGTCCTAATCCCATACACAATTCTCTCTTATGTAAATAAGGAAAACAATTTAAATATTTTGATTGCTTTATCCTTTTCTTCAGGCTGTCCATTTTTAGTTTTCATAATTCAACACATACATGAATTAAATATGCATTTGGAAAATGCAGAAGAACATAAAATGGAAACAAATATACTATTCATATGTTTTTAGAAGTTATTTGTGTCTGAAGACTTTTGTACTGGAAGTGTGTGTTCACTTTATGAGTATTTGTCTTTATTCTTATTCTTGAATAATGTATATATTATCTTCTAAGATGCTTTTTTCATTTAATATATATGCATATTTTCAGATAACATTTTCATCAATTTTAATGTATTAATATAATTCCTTTGTGTGTGTGTGTGCATATATACTTCAAAAATTTACGTAAATAGTATCATGAATCAGAACCACCACTTTGCAAAATTCTAGGACTATCTGTTTGTATTACAGTTTTTGTGAATTGCTGTTCTCTGTAATCAAGTGTCTATTGTACTTTATGTCCTTGCCTCAAATCTATTTTCAATAATTCTGTTTTCATTATTAAATTACAATATAATGCACATCTTTAAGGATACGATCCTTCAGCACACTCATAATTATTGCTTAGAACAAAGTCCTGTATTGCTTGGATGAGGAGGAAATATTAAGTCATTTGGTAAATATTAATAAATTATTTTTTCAAAAAGGACAAATTTGTCTCACCTACCAGATATGTGTGACATTGCCTTTTTCTTGTAGCTTAACTTGTATATCATACATAATTAAAATAAATATTTATCAGCTTAAAAGGTAAAATAAATATATACTGTTTCAATTTCATTTGTTTATTGTTTGAAATTTTTCATGTGGTTATTTGAGATTTTTATGTCTTATTTGATGCACTTTTATTTATAAACTTTGTATATAGTCTTTTTTTTCACTTGTCTTTCATAGTATTAAAAAAAACAATCATTCTTATTGATTCCTAAAGGCTACTTATTCTGAAATGTGTCTATATATATGTTAAAATCTTTTTTCAAATCTCTATTTGCTTTTTAGTTTTCAAAAATTTTATACAGTTCTATTTACCTAATTTTTAATTTGTGTGTATCCATCCCTTTCTGCACATCAGTATATACACTTACTGTCATTTTTTTTTAAATCAAAGAATATCTTAAATCACTATTTATAAACTTGTATTAACCTTTACCTGGATAGGTCTCCAATTATAAAATCTAAATCAAGCTTGTTATCTTGTTCTTGTCTATTAAAAATAGTATTAAACATACTAAAGAATTTTGTAACTCCAGAATTAATTTCTCTTCATACTTGTCTCTCTAACTTGTAATAACAGTTCAACTACAGCTGTATAAATTCTAATCTGCCTTCAAGATCCTCAACAATATCCCTTAAGCGATCATCCCTTGTTAAAAATCTAATTCATAATCAATTCATCAATAACATCTACTTTTTGTTTTGTGATTCCCTTAAAAATAGGATATATTCCACTAAGTCTTCCATCATGTCTAATTGTGTCTAACTTTATATTTCCTATTTTCAAAAATGTTGTTACTATTATATAAAACTATTATTTAGTTTTTTGTTATTAGTTTGTGAGCTGTGAACTAAGAGCGCTTTTTATACTTCCATGCCCTATGGTTCAAAACAGACCACTTTTTGCTAAGTATATGCACAATAATTTTTAGAAGAATGAATTCATTAAGTAGGTTTAATCCAGAAAATGATTATCAGAGAATCCAAATCAGGAAAACAGTTCCTGAATAATGTTTGAGTTTTTGATGAACTCTTTAAGAACAAATAAAATTACTTAGTTCATATGTTATTATTTTGTTTTTTTATCTCATGTTAGTTATTTTCCCCTGTTTACATTTATGTTTCTGTGATAATTTTGTCATAAACCATACAAAACTATGGTCATGTATCCACCAGGTACTTGTGCCAAATCATTCTAAAATAGAGGAAATATGAATAACAGCGACATTAGCTGACTTTTATGGCATGTTTACATACCACATACCAAGCACGTTTTTGTAGGTATTTTCTTTGCCATCAAAATGAACATTTAAGATAAATGTTATTATCCCTGTTTTTCAGGTTAGAAAGTTGAGGCTTAGAGAAATGTAAATGACTTGATTTGCAGAGCCAGGAATCTAATTCCAGTGACCTTATTTTTCATGTACAAGGCTGCCTTCCTTGGTTTACCTTGATTTAAGGTCTTTTGGAAGGGTCTATTTGCATAAAATACTGTAACCAAAACTTTCCGTTCATTTGAATGTATCTTGAGGGCCCTTACTGAGACCCTTACTCTAGAAATAATCTCAAACAACTAAAGTGAACTAGAGCTGTGTAAAGAACTCTATCTACAAGGACAATTTAGAAGCATCACAGAAAAATATCATGATAATGAACTCTGACTGACAGCAGCCCTTATTTTCTTCTCTGATGGAGTTTCAGCTCAATTTCAGTTTGCCCAGAATAGACACAGGCTTAGAGTAACTGAAAGTATGACTCACTTGGGCTTGAAGTTACTCTCATTGACATTCAATGATTAGTGGATGATAAGTGAAATCTGCTGGCAGCCAAACCCCTGAAAAAACCTGTATTTGATAGGTGGGGATATTGCACTTTCCCAATTGGAAATCCATTAAACTGAGACAGAGGTTAGGCACATGATGAGTGAAAATGATATGAATGCTAATAAGGTAATAAAGAAAATCAGGGAGTCCGGAGACCAGCTGGATGCCATCCGAAACTGCTGAATTTGTTGTTTGCATTAGAAGTCATCAGATATACTAGAAAGCATGGCATTCATTATTGACCATTCTTTTAGTTTTCAATTACTATATTAGTGGCAACAACCTAGATCTTCCAGATACAATTTGTTATTGCTTCTCTATTTCCTATTCTTAAGCATTTTTCAAAACTGATCAATGATATACTTGTGATGATTCATCATAATAATTCAGATTTCCAACCCTGCTCACTAAACCCTGACACAAGATAAAGTAGGGCTTCAGCATCAACATTAAAAGTATACATATATGCCTAGTTAATTCTAAGCATTATCTTCTGCCCCTTATGAGTAATTAAGCTTGGGGAGGAAAAAGACTATGAAAAGATTTTTTATATATGGCTTTTCAGCTTCATTCAATAATTTCTGAGTATATTCCAAAAGAAAGCTACTTCAGTTATTAAAATACCAAGTAGCTTACAGACTAGTAAGAGAGATGAACAGATCTTGCACTTAACAAAAACACATGGTGAGTTGAGTTCTATAATCAAGACATGGTATGAGTCCAATGCTGAGCATCAGACCAGAGGTGAGGGGTTCTGCATTTTAGATCAATGTAGATTGAGTAGTTCTGTGTCACAGACATAGTTTTCTGAGAGAACAACCTCCACACTTGGTAGGGAAAGTTCCCCTTCATTATGCTTCATAAACATTTAAGTTTTTCACAGAGAGCTTTTCTACACAGACACTGAATATCTTAATTTTTGATCGATCTCTAAAGATTTGTCTTGGTGTCAACAATGATATTTTTGGTTTCAGTAAAAACAAAACAGTGCAAAACAACCCCAAAAAAACTACATAACAGAATATGCAAAAGTACTAGCTTCCTTGGATTAGCTAATTCACCAGGTACATGATGTCAAGGCCAACTTTTCCCCATTTAGCATGGCTTTGATTCATGGTTGGAAGATGGCTGCAACAGCTTTGAAGCTTCCAGCAGAACAGCCAAGGAGGAAGATGCGAGAGGAAAAAGAAAGGAGGGGAAGTAGATAGTGACAGTCACTTCTTCCCATATTTCTCTCTCTGTCTTCTCATAACGCAGGGAAATCTTCTCAGAAGCCTCCAGGAAGCTTCCTCATTTTATTTGCACCAGTGGATCTTCTGCTCACAATTGCTGTAAATGAAGAATTGGATGGATACACTCATCAAATCAAGGTAGACCTTTGATGGTCAGGGAGGGGCAAGAAGGAGAAGGTGAGTAGCTATCTTCCTTGAATATATTGCTAGTTTAATTTGAACAAGATCCAATTGCTCTTACGAAAGATGGGCAGAATTGCATTTGGATAGGCAAGCAAGGGTTTGGATTAATGAACACCGAGGTTTTGGCTTTTAACTGATCTTCCTAAAACAAAAGAAAAGGAATTGGCAAATCAAAATACCAGATTTAAGAATAAAGATATTATTTACAGGTAGGTACATCTATGGTATCTTTATATTTGTAATTCTAGGTTGACAAAACTTCCTTCCATAAGAGTATGTTAAGAGTTAGCAAAGAGATATGGCTTAAAAACCTGCTAAACAGGAAAGTGGACGAGAAAGAGTTGTGTAGATTACTAGCACATCTAATCCATGGCAGCTCTAAAGAAGTCATCTGCATTACAGTTGAAGTTTGTAGACGTAATGCTATTGAAAAAAAAAACTCAGGAAATATAGATACTCTCCTTTCCACATCAATATAAAATGAAATTTTAATGAGAAGACAGCTTCAGAATGAAATAACTCTGCTTTAAAATTTACAGATATGTGAAGGAGATAACTCCAAGGAATAAACAATTTTTTTTCTGAATTTGTTTATTGTTTAATTCTCCTCATGCAACATCTGCTCAAATTTGATTAATTTGACAGTCTGGGCTAATGCTTCAGAATCTGTTGACTAATTCTATTTAAGCATGAACCTGTACATTGAAATTAATGGGAGAGTTCTTAAAGTGGATCAGGCCGGAGAAAGACCTATTAAATCCTGAGCATCATGACAGCCAGGTTTAAAGAAGATTACAGGAGACTACTGAAAAGAGAATAGACAGAGGGTGCGGGTAGCCCAACTGTGATTTATTATTAATAATAAACCTGGCCAAGAGGCCAGCAAGCCCTAGAATTAATCTTACTCAAGAGATCACAGTGACAGTTCTCTCAGAGCTGTTTTCAGCAAAGCCAAAAACTTCCTGCAAGAGTCAATGAGAGGCATGTTCTATACATGGCTACAGAAAAGTAGGTCAGTAGGTCACATGCTGGATTTCTATGGGTGAGATAACGCTAGGAAAGGAGAGCTGCGGCTTGGGAATGAGGAGCTGTTTCTGTGCATTATGAATAATTAACAGTGACATGGTTTAATATTTTTATGACAAATATCATATGAAAATATGTATCAGTGTTATGTCATCAAATGCAAAGACAGCATTTGCAAGTGTTTGCAGAGCACTTGCTCGGTGCCCTGTCACTGTGTTGGAAATAACAGAATCCATTTTGTCATACTTCAGAGTGAATTATCTTATTTTCAGCCTCAGGTTTAAAATCAACGTAACAAAGATAAGAAGAAGCTTATTTTTACATAAAATAAACATTGATACGTCTTGGTTCCTAAAATGACCATTTGTACCCTGTCAACACTTCACTGGCAACTTAAAGTTCCTTTATGTTGATCTTGGCAAGGAGTGAGCCAACAGAAACTAAAGCAATAGATTAGAAGGCGTAATCCTTCATTGTGTTACTGTATTTGCTTTTCCCTTGAAGTAGCCAAGGGCTGCTGGAAAGCCAGGGATGGTTGGGCACTTGTTAAGCCATCACATGACACCCGAACAGTTGATGAAAAGTTAAAAAAAATTACGTATTCAATTAGTTTCTGCCTAAGGACAAATATTTAGATTGTCTTTACTATCATGTAATTCCCTTAGTAGAAACAAATCAATTATGAACAGTTTTAAGGATAATACACACATACTCCCAAACTTATTTAAAACAAAAATTATAATTGATTTGGAACTGTGCAGACATTAGTTTCATTCTGTACATTAAGCAAAGCTTCCCTAAAAAATACAAGAAGCAATTCAGAAATAAATTCTTTACCAGATTGAAAAGCCCCCAATACAATCATTTTTATTTTGAACATCGTTAGATACATGCTTACTATATAAGTAATTTCACAAATATAATTAAATATCTTAAATCCTTTAAAAAACAAACTACTGAATGAATAAAACATTCAATATTTAAAATGTAACCATGTGTTTTTCTGTCTAAAAATGATCATTTTTGACATATTTTCTTCGGCATACAATTTATAAAAATTAAATTTATATTGCACCAAGTTCTTTATATTGTGAATGGATTTTAAAACAAAAAATGATTATATAAATGCAGAAGCCCTGAACATTCCTTTTATTTGAAAAAAATATTTTTAATTAATCACAAATTGAGTCTTTAGGTACTTTCAGCATTAAAAGTCTCCATTGATTTCAATGAGGGATGAATTTATCCAGACTGTCAGCTATGTTAATAGCAAAATGTTAAAAAAAATAATGTTGAATCAAAGTTAGGATTTAATAGTTATAGAAATCAGGAAAATGAAAAATGTTTAAATTTATAAAAGCAAGATTTCCTAGCTTGGGGTGACTTACAAGAAACACTAAGTTCAAAATTGTCTTTTTTTTATTTTCACAATTTATCATAATTAACTAAAAAGTCATAAGAAGTATTTTTGGCAGTGGTTTAAGCCTATTTTCACATATTCATCACACATAATGAGCTAGGGGATTTTTCTCAAATGTTGCGATTAACATTCACCTTTTCATGAACCTTATGCTTAGACATGTATCAAAAAAGAAAAATTTCAGGAAATGACAAGAACACAACAATAGATGTTTAAAGTCCCTAGTTGTGGGGATCTTAACTGCATCAGCAATGTGATCATCAGTGAGCATTACTCCTCAAGGGGCTCTAATGCTGCCTAATGGACTATAAGAGGGCTTTCAAGGAGCCAGACCAACTTACAGCTTGGAGAAAACTCTTGCTGGGAATAATTGCTTAATAGACAGAGCTTTCTCCTTGCCAGGAACTCGATTTTCCAACACATCTTTCTAAAAGATCATGCCTTCGGATATGCATGTGGGTCCCGTTGCGGAGGGTCAGGAATAGTAACTTCAGAAGCCACTCTCGAGTGCCACTGCTTGAAATCTACCATTCGTGAAATGTTACTGACTTTCGGCTAAGCTTGGAAGGCATACTTGGAAGAGAAATAAATAGTAATTCACATACTGTATAGTGTGAATTTATTCAGAACCAGGGAAGAAGAGCAGGCGTTTGGGAAAAGGGAGTTTAAAATGGAGAAATAGGAAGGAGTGGATCTGCACGTGCACTTCCTGTGATTTTAAAATAATTTTTAAAATAATTTTTATATAGCACTGCATTATTATGTTCAATCTATTCTTAAAATACATTATGGTGCTCTGGCAAATGAATACATGTTTAATCATGTCTTTTTAAAATTACAAGATATGATTTCTAATTACATCAATATTTTTGTTCAAACGGAAATGTAATTAATGCTTTTGTGTTTGTATTATGATTTGCTATCCAACTACCTTGCTGAACTCTTTCATGATTTCTAGTAATTTGTAGATAATGCGTAATTTTTTTATGTGGAAGGATCATATTATTGGCAAATACAATGTCTGTATTTTGGAAAAGAACAGCGTTCCATTTCCTCATTTTATAAAAAAATGTATACAATTACTGGTTTGCTTTAGTACTAAGTATTTTATGTATTTTTCTTAATGTCTAAGCTAGATATGCCATGTCTTCAATAATTCTTGTATCATTTTCTCATACAGGATGTTTATACATTAGGAAAAAGTCTTGTAATCATGGTTTTCTATTAACAACAGAGTAAAATCTGATTATCTTAGAATTCAAAGCTACTGATTATTCAAGCCAACCTACTCTTCTATATTAGTTAATGTATATTTGGGCAAACTTAACTATGCATAATTACATAATTATGTCTTTAAAGTTTGTTAGCTGTATGTCCTTTTTTCAGGTAGTTCAGATCTGTTCAAAAAATCAAACAAAAGAAGAGAATGAAGGTGTTGGAACATCAAACACATCTGGTGATCTCTCCATTCTCCCTGATATGCCAAGTCAATTATATTCATATATGTTTAAACAATCTTTAATTTCTTGCTTGTGCAAATAATTAAACTAGTGTAGAAGAGAGAAATGACCAGGAAATCTGCAGTCTAGCTATCCACATTAAAGCCAGTGCTAATGTCCTCAGTCACATTTTACATTTATCTATTTATTTATTTGAATGGGAAGTAGGCAAAGTAAATGAAAATATTGTTGGTGACCATCAGCTCCAAGATATTCATGGTCTCAAGAGAAGAGTTCCATGTAGAAAAAAAATCTATAAAGGGAACATAGATGCTACATAATATAACTATTCCAGACTAGTTGCTTTAATCTTTTTGCTTATCTACAGGAAAAGAAGAAAGAGAAAATAGAATAAAAATTTATTTAAAAAATATTGAGTTTGAATATTTTTCATTATTTGATATACTATCATTGATCCTTCTATTGTTATAATATTTAATTTCATATAAGATCTCTATAGGGGGATCAACATTTCAACACTCCTGATTTCAAGATTTAATATTTTACTTTAATCACTTCGCTCCTTATTAAATGACTTTCCTGGAAATCAGATAAAAATTGTATTTCTAATCATCAAAACAATCAGAGACTATTTAAAGTTACTGGCACTAATATTGCAACTAGGGTTCATGTCGATGATTGGTATATATAGCTACAATTAGCATCTGAAGATTTTTTTAAATTAATACAGTTAAATAGTTAAAATAATTACCTAAATTGTAGTAAGCTAAAAATCTAAGGCAATTTGCATAACAACATTAACAGTATCCCCAGGTTTTTTCTGATGCTTTAAATTCAGCAAACTTGGTAACATTTTTCATGTACCATAGCTTCTGATAATTTGTAGATCTTTGTTTTTCTCAGTTTATAAATGTGGCTTCTTAATTTACTTAAAGGATACTTACCTAACATGCTAGTTTTATGATCATGAAAACATAGTTAAATGTTTTGTACTTTTGAAAATAAATGATTTTGGCTATGGTATAAACCATGAGTGAAACTGAGGGACTAATTAAAAGGTAATGCTTCAATAACAACATAATCGCCCATCCCCACAAAAACCCAAGAAGTCTCATTGAGTGTAAAATGTGATATTATTATTGATTCATTATAATAGAAGTTTCCAACATTCCTGAGAACACATTACTTTCTTAAAAAAAAGTCTTCCTCACTGTAATACTTAATTATTCTTCAATTTTTAATTTGAGAGCAGTATTAAGAATACATTCAGAAAGGAAGTACAGAAGGATCTCAATTAAGGTAATTGGAAACTTAGTAAGAGCAAACCTCTTAAAGAGACTTTGATCACAATTAAAAATGTAGTATGTTACCGAGTATCGTAATTCTTCCAAGTGGTAAAGATACCTAAAGACAAATGCTGGGCATAGAAACCACAGGGCATAAATCTGCAAAGAAGTAAAAAGCTAACCTTTTCCAACAATACTGCTTCTCTCTCACTTACCAACTTTACATTTCCCTGTATGGCCCCGGAAGATGACTGGTTAGCCAGAGACGGGTAAGATTCCTCAAGGGAGGAACAACCCAAGACAGGCACAGTTGCAGGGGGGCCATCAGGAGAGAAATTGAGAACCAACAGAGGGGAGGCTTAGAACCTCACCCCCGCTGCTTTGAGAGAAATTTTCTGCATCCATGGATGTTTTGTTGCCCTTGTCTAGCTTGGATTAATACTTAGTCTATAGGCACAGACCTGATCATCTACATTTGCCCTCTTATAGCACTAAATTATGCTTTCTACCTTTATCTTACATCTACCTACCACTTCAGCATTTTATTAAAAAAAAATAATAATAATAAGGGAGAAATGTGGGATCCACATATAAATCATGCATAAAAATCAAATGAATAATCATATCTGACTTGATTGTTTATAGTTCATGATGCTTGATCAAAACTGAAAGTTTCTGTGATATGACTGCCCTTGCACTGTTCACCATGTAAGAACTTATTCACTATGTAAGAATTTGTTCACCATGTAAGAACTTGTTCGTTATGCTTCAGAAGATTGGAGACTGTTGAGAATTAGGCTTGGGGTTGATTAATGATTGTGTATTGAGTCCCCTATACAGAATTTTATTGTTGTTAACAACCATTTGATCAATAAATATGAGAGATGCCCTCTCAAAAAAAATAATAAAATAAAATTTAAATAAATAAATAAATAAATACAATTAAAAAAAAAACCCAGGGAAAAGAGGAAATGAGCCAGTTAAAAAAAATTAATAGTAAAGAGTGAAAATATAAAATAGCAGCTAGGGCTCTGGGGACACTTAGGAAAAAATAAAAACACTGGTGAGACATCTCATCGTACTTTGATCGTAAGGACTCGCGTGTGTGTGTATAGCACAGTGCACATGGCACCACACGTGAGTGCCAACTTAGCCGTGGGTTTTTGTGGTAGTACAGCACCAGCTCTGTTTGGTTGTCATGAAGCATGGGTTTTACTATTGTTTCTGCTGCCCACTTGCTGTGTAGCCTTGGAAATGTCACTTTATTTGGAATAAATAATTCCATTTAAAAAAAAATGTATTTTGTATGTTGGAAGCCAAGCTTCTCATTACTTCCCACCTTGCCAAATGACTAAAACATTGCAGGTATAAATCAGGCCAAAAACAAAACAAAGCTTCAAAATGTTTTGGAGGAAGTTGGGAACTTAATTTACCTTAAAAGTAAAGAAAAACCACATAAAAACTAGCACCTAAAGATCCAAATGACCATGATAAATAAAAATGAAGAAACACAAGAAGAAATGTCTATCACCCTCCTCATTACAAATATACAAATTTCATACAACAAATTGCACACCTTGTAATTTTGAACTACAAACATTCAAACTTTAATCCTATTTATTACTTAAGAGGAATAATTAAATCATTCTATTTGTATGTGTATCGTAAGGGACGACAAGGAGTATAAAGAAGGGAGGGAGAAAAAAATGCTCATTTAGGCATAGGGTTTGCATAATACAACTTGGATAAAAAGTATGGAGATATCCTGTCATTAAATGGTGAAGAAATGAAGACTCATCAGATTCATAATCTGATTGAACAATAACCTAGTACATGAACTAAGATGAGGCAGTGACATGTAGTCCTTTGTCAAACGTTCCATGAAACCAACTACGTAGATGCTAGACATGTATATGAGCATTTCTACCTTTATATAATGATAAGGAAAAAAATCTGAGATGTCCTAAAATTAAGCAACAAGGGTGGGTTAATGGGGCAGAAACACAATCAAACAATAGCCACTGGTTGTAGTTAACCAGAGCCTCCACAATTATCTAGAAGGCCATCAGGACCACTGCATCCCTGGTACACATGAACAGTGCCTATCACCCAACCACCAATCCATTAGCCTTCTTTATGGACTAACCACCTGTGGGGGTAAAATTGCAGTTTTTCCAGAATCTCTCCCCTGTCTTTAGTGCATCTACACACAATAGGTGTTTCCAAAGGGTGGAGAGAAGTAGTACATCCCCACACCAATAAGTAATTACAATGGCGAGTGAAGGCTTATCTGGACCGGAGAGGTTGGGTGGAGGCCTCTTCTTCTGCAGCCAGGTCACCAGAGACATGCTTGTAAGAAATAAATGGGTTCCTCCCACTTTATTACTCCCTTTGACTGATTTCAATTTCAAACGTATTTTGCTCCAGGATTTTCCCCTTGTAGTTACACCACCTATCCCCAAACTTTGCCACTTTGCATAAGTCCTCCTTCCTTATCTGTAGTCAGTGTGAGTTTAAACAATTTTCTTTCCTTGAAATCCTTCTAAATGTTCTCTATTTCTCAAGAATAGTGGATGAGTTTCTGTTAACTGGACTTGCTGCTAATGAAGCAGAAACTTCCTGCCCCAGGACTCAGTCTTTTTTCAGGCTGGCATCTATTACAGCAATTCTATTTCAAAGATCTCTGGGTCTCTAGAGTTCATGATTTGTCAGTAGGCGTATCAAGTACCTTCTCGTCGGGTGCCAGAAAGGTTAGAGGCCAGTGCCAAGTGTAAAGCAGTAGTGATGCATCCAGAGTAAGAAAGGAAGATTGAATTACTAGGAAACTACCCTGTGAGAGAGGAAGAAAGGAGATGAAAAAGATAAATCTAAACTTTAAATTTTAGTGACATATATTTTTGTTTTAGTTTCTTCCTTAGGAGAGCTTCAGCCAATCAATCCAATTCATTGCACTAAAAATGAACACACACACAGATACACTCACATACTTTTTGAAGATAATCCTCAAAGGAATTAGTGGCGACTAATAGATAGATTGATATCTTGAGAAAGAGGGCTAAAAAAATAACAAAACAGTGTTAGAAGGGTAAAAAGTTCAAGCTCCTAGAGAATTCCAAGTACCTGGTTCCTATTACATATTTTATTATTATTGTTTTTTCTTTGCATGGCTGTATTCGGGTCCCTCATAGCCTCAACAGTTTGAAAGAAAAAGAAAAAGATGTCGGCTGTGCTCAGAAGAGAACATCTCCCCCCACCTCATACACACACCCCAGATCATAAAAATATCAGCCTTCAGATTAAAACAGAAAAACTTTAAAATTCAAACATAATAAATCTACTTCATCATATCTGCTATTAAAATAATTTTAACTCACTTGAGAAAAACCATGGAAACACAATCCTTCTTACTATCTTTGTGGCCTTCTTCTCTCTCTTTGATCTAGAATGAAAATTTGGAAAAGTGCCTCCTGAAGATACTGACACCAAGAAAAACAAACCAGTTGTCACAAATGCACCTGTTTGCAAGATGTGTTTTCTTTACAGATGATATCATGAGGTCTATATTTATATTTATCTTTTGTAGTGAGATTTAAATTTTTCAACTTTCAGCAGCTTATATTTTATTGGTAAGTTATAAGAATGAAAAGCACAGCATAGGGGATATAGTCAATAAGATTGTAATAACTTTATATGGTGAGAGATGGTAACTACCTTCACAGTGGTCAGCATTTTGTAATGCATATACTGTAGAATCACCGTTGTACACCTGAAACCAATATAATATTGTATACAACTATACTTCAATAAAATAAATTTTCAACTTTTAGGAGCCTATCATTTATTATTAATTTTTCCTTCTTCCAACTGGGCAATTGGGATTCCTGAATACCATAACTGGACTCTATTGTTTAAAGTAGGAATCTGGATTAAAACTACCATAGTTCACTGGTCCAAGGATTTGAAATGCCTTTGTTGATGAACAAAAGGCTACTTATAAATTCATAGGAGTATATTAAGTACTTGTGTTAGTACAGAGAATAAGGCACATTCTTCTGTTGCTAGAAACTGGCCCATAAAAATGTTCCCACATTTATCACAGAAGGAACTCTCTAGGGTCAGATGAAAAAGTGAGGAAGTTTTAAGGGTGGATTTTATCATGTAAAATTGTAGTATTCACAATTGGAGCTGATATTCCACAGGGAATTCTTCCATCCAAATTTCTGCTTCCAAAAGAAATTTAAGATGAGAAACACATACATACACATGCAAATGAAAAGTGACCATGCAAAGAGAGTATTTGAGTGTCCTCAAAATTTGAGAATTCTTGGTGAAAATTAAAAAGTTTATTACTGTGTCTAAATAGTCACTTGTCACCAAATATGTTACATTTCAAGGAAACAAGTATATTTAGATGAGCAACTATTCTCTAATAAGAAAGAACGAAATGTTAAATAAAATGAAAAATGTACTGAAAAGTAGTCAGAGACAAGTAACAGGGAAACAGGCAACATGTACTTACAAGTAAATGGCATGTTATAATGATTTTAGGAAAGAGTCATGAGAAAAATAACAAAATTATAAAACTGTTTAAGAAATTTTGTTTATATGACTATAGCACCAGAGGAAGTTATTCATGTAACTAAATTACTAAATTAAAGAAAAATTAAATGGTATTAAAAGCAACATTGTGAAGCTATTGACTTAGGACAAAATAGAAACAAAATACATGACTGCAGATTATCACTTGAGTTTTGGTTTGATTGGAGTGAAGACTGAAGTTTTGCCACAAAAGTGGGCAATGAAGTACTGCACTAGCAGTGAACCTTAGTATAATTAGGTACAGGGCTGTTTAAAAAAGGGAATCAAAAGCTCTTCAAGATAAAATGACCAGAAAGGTGGCCAGGAAGGTTATGTGCGAGAAGCTTCTCCCCAGCTCACTGCCATTTAATGTTTCTTACTAAAGTGTATGTAACAAGATGATAACTAGGGAAAAAGGAGAAACTAGTGAAATAAAGCAAATATGAAATAGAGTAAGTCAACAGAATCAAAAGTGGGTTCTTTTGTTGTGAGTCAAGCTTGTTCTTCTTGGTTCTTGTGCCCATCGGAAACAACTAATTGAAAGGCAAGAGATACAATAACAAAGCAGAGGGAAAGTTTCATTTGAATACACTCCAAGGGAGGAGTGGCCCAGAGTCAAGGTAGACAAAGGCACCCAACTTTCAGGGGAGGGTCTATTTATCATGCCTTAGCTGGGAGGAACCTCTTTGATTGACAGGTTGAGGTCATTTGATTGACAGTCATTCTAGTTATACATCCAGTCCTCTTGGTGTGCATGTCTTTTACCAAAAGGCACAGAGAAAAGCCCATGAAGGGGAGCAAAACTGCAATTTTATTTTAAAGAGATTATTATGAAGCATGGTTTGGGTGGTTCTTAGTTCTGTTCCATTGCCCCTGCATTGTGATGTGGTTGGGACCAGTTTGGCCTGGTCCCCTAGGCAAAGAGGTTACCTACCTGAAAGCCTTGTTGTCTTCAGTGGGTCCCCCTAACTGGGTGGCTTTTTCATTAAACCTCATCTTCTCCTTCTTTGCTGCTCATGTCTTTCTACCTAACACTAACATTAAAAGACTTCTGCTAATAATTATCAAGAAAAAAGCGAAAAGGAGTAAAAAAATCATTTGAATTAAGTAGATATAACTATAGGAGATGGAGTCATTAAAAAATTAAGAGGATATTAGAAACAACTATTTTTTCTAATTTTTAAAAATTAGGATAAGACAGCTTTTTTTTTAATTTTTAAAAATTAGGTGAAGTGAACAATCTTATCAAGGTCACCAAAACTATTTTAAGAAAAATTAGGCAATCTGAAAAGTTTTGTATTGACTTAAAAAATAGATAGTTTCCCACAAGCAAAACAAACAAACAAAATAGAGAAAAAATGGATCTATGCATTTTTTGGGGGGTCTACACATTTTTAATGATGATGTCTGTCAAACATTTATGAAATAGATATTTTTACTTATAAAAAACCTACTCCACAATGAGGTAAAAAGAAAGATAACTATACATTTTGACTACTTAATTTATTTCACTGAAATTAGGATGATATAGTTATATAAACTCAATAGAGACAGGAGAAAGAAAAAATAAAAGCTAAACTCTCATGCCACTGATTAAGAAATCCCGAAAAATAGTAAAATAGCAGTGACCTTAATTAAGGAATGCTTAAAAATTATAATCTACCATGACAAAGCTGAGTTTATCTAAGAAGTAAAAATTTAACAGAGGACAATTTATTGACTAAATTCACTAAAAAATGACCTTATATGATTATCTAAATAGAAAAATCTGATAAAATTCAATTTCCCTTCATGCTAAAATCTAAGGATATTATAAATATAGGTGAATCTCCTTAATCCAAAAAATGGGTATCTTCTGGGCAGTAGTGAAGGGTATGGTAATGATCAATCTCTGATGGAATGAATTTTTAAGATTGAGAATAATGTAAGTGTGTACATTTGAACCACTATTCTTCCAATTTTACTGCAAAGCCTGGTCACTGCAACAAAATAAGAAACATAATTAAAGCTTATAAGAATTGAAAATAAAAGTTATAACATGGTTCCTATGTATAAATGATATAACTAAGTAGAAATACAAATGACTTATTAGGCATTTATCAAGTTTTCTCAAAAAGTATATAAAAAAGTTCCATTTCATATGCAAGTGTTATTAAAATAGTACAAAAGTAAAAAGTGTTAGGAGTAAGCTAAAAAAACTATAGAATATTTTTTGTGGTGATATTATAATATTTTACTGAGAGACATTATAGAAGACCTGTTAGTTCATCTATTAGAAAATAATTATTTATCACAAATATTTCAAGTATCATCAAGTTTATCTATTGACAAAACTCAATTTCAAGCAAAATCCAAAAATTCTCATTTATTTTGAAATGGAATTTGACACACATCTAAATTTAATATGGAAATGCAGTGGCCAAAAACAGCCAAGAAACTCCTAAAGGACAGGCGGATGAAATAGTAAGCTACAATAAATTTATTAAAATTAATACTGTGGTTATGGAACAGACAAAAATTGACTAACAGAACAAACTAGAGAACCATGAACTGATCCAAAAAAATGTGGAAATTTGACATGATAGGGAGTTGATGTTTACTATCACTTGTTTTACCCCCCTGTATAGGTGATATACTATAAGAGTTCATATATCTTTCAGCATTTCCTCAGTACATGATTTATTGTCTGTAGGACTTAGATGAAACATGCATTCTAACATCTGAATTTAATAATAAACATTATGATGTCATGAGGCATGTACAATAAATGTCTTTATACATGGTGTTAGAGTATTTCATATGTAATATTTACTGTATTTAATGATACATGTCAGCATCATTCTAAGTCCCATATTGTATTAACTTTTAAAACTCAAAGCAATGACTTCTATGATCTGCATTACAGTCACCACTTTAAATATGAAGAGACTGAAGATCAAAATAGTTAAATATTTTGGTAAAGTTTAAAAACCGTAACAAGAATAAGACTTAGAACTGAGATTTGGATGCCGGCATTCAGGGACCAAGGGCCCCATTACCAGAAAGAACTTTGACCATCAACAGCTTTTAAAACACTTATTTTCATAACTGGCAAATTATACCTCTAGAAAACTCTAAGCAACTAACATTAAATTCACTCAATACTATATGAACCAAGGTATTCATTTATCATACTCACTTCAAAAAGTTTATATATCCAAATATGAAATAGTGAAATAGATGTTAACATATGTAGTTGCTATTGTTAAGTCACTATTAAAATGAAATTCACAGTTTTTATTATCATTATAATTATAGTAGAAATAATCAGAATACAAATAGACAAAAGTAAAACATACAAAAATACAAAAATGAAAAGGCAGGATTTTATCAGCTATGCCACAAATGTACAGGTGAGAGATTGGAAAGAAAATGTTCATATTTTTATTTTGATAGAGGCATGAAGATGATTATACTTTTTATTCCTCTGTATTCTCTACGTATTTGGCAACAGTCATGTATTACTTATGTTTCTGATGAAAAAAACTAAATATGCTATTTATAAGTATTGTTTTAGAAAATCATGAAGCATTTTCTGTTTCCATGTTCTAACAAAGGATGCAACGTAGAGGGAAGGCCCTTTCTAGACGGGTGAACTCGCTCAGCGGTTGACTGGTTTCAGGCTTGGGTAATCTACACATCCTTATTTTAGGACAGAGAAAACCGAGGTTCAGAGAAACTGCCTGGCATAAGGGTTGTTCTGCAGATCAAATTAGATAATGAAGAAAGGGCTTTAAAAACCCTATAGGCCCAGAGAGATAAGGTGCCACCCCATTCTAGTAAAGTGTGAAACATGCAGTTGAATGAAATACTTGTGATGTGATGTCCCAGAAAAATCAATGGTATGTTATTTTAAGCTCTATCGTTGACTTATTTCCTCCTCAAAGAACAACTTTAGGAAGTAAAGTTAAGCTTCCTGTCCTTGATTTTCTCCTGTTGAATAACATGCATCATGCTCTTTATTTCTTTGAAAAATAATTTGAGATTGATGCATTAAAATGGTTCAGTTCAGAATATTAATACTATCCTAAAGTGATATGTTGCAGCCCACAAGATATCAGAAAATGGCATATCCAAATTCTATAAAGGTCAAAACTCTAGCACTAAACAGGCATACTTTTTTTTTTCTTCATCTAGGCCTAATTTCTTCGTGGCAGTATTTAATACGATTCTATTACACATAGAGAAGATATTGGATTGGATGTTGAAAGTACAACTGAACACTTTTATTCAGCTTAAGCTGATAAGTGCTACTAGTTTGAAGGTTAAACACGTACAGGAAAGTACTTCATGTAAGTAAAGTAAGTCCAGGCAAAGGCACAGATGAGAGGGAAAGGTAGGAGACCTGTCTTGACCTGCACTAAGGCAGGTGTTTTACTAGCAAGAAGAAATGTCAGTGGTCATGGATGACTGAATCTTTTGATTCTTTTTTATCGATGAATTTCTATTGTGACCAGACCTTAAGGCCAGGAAATTAGGAGCATTTCTTTGACAGACCCAGTTTCTATTCATTTAAATGTCTTTTTCTTTTTCTAAATATAAACTGGCCATGAAGGCAAGGTTAGCCCTATTTCCTATGTCATCTGTTATGATTCTTTCTATATTAAAACTACAACCAGCATTTGTATTCTCAGTGGCAATTTTGCTTACATTACTTGGGGTTTGTTTTGTTTATGGCTTTACCCAGTTTTTCTCTGTGACCACGAACATAAAATATGAACAATTTGCCATAGATATATTACAAATCAGTTGCTAAAACAGTATTCTGAAAGATCAAGATACATTCTACAAGAGAAAGGAATTTTAATGTCCCTTGAATGCCATAAAACTCTATTCTTGTCTTCTTTAGTGAATGTGTACATTTTATTGCTTTTACTGGTAAAGAATAAAGGACAGATGGCACAGAAATGGAACCTAGGAAAATTGCTTACAGTGAAACCAATTTTAATACCCTTGCTAATAAAGTCCTCTCTATACATATGGGCTTGATCTCTCCAGGAAAAAGGGAGTAATTCTTCATTTTGTTCAGGGACTTTAACTCTTTCAATACCTTGGGGAACTATATGGTGCATTGAATTATACTAAATAGCCCCAAAGAATTAACACACTTTCCAAGTCAAGTCTTTTATTTCTTTTTGCTGCATAGCATCAGGCCATTGATTATATTAGAAGGTCTAACCAACTCCCATAGGGCACTTTCCTTATGTCAGAGCTAGCCAGGTGTGATGGTTTCCTTTCTTGAACTCCAATAAACTTTATAGGACCTATTCAACATCACTCAGCTAAATCACATAATGGCAAATTTATAACCCAATGGCACCGAATGATCTAGTTGGTTGTCTCTACTGCTTGCTAACCAAATATTAAAAACAAAGCCAGCTAACCCAGCAGTCATCTAAATTATGTTCTTGAATTTATCATCCCCAAACAAGGAAAAACTTCATGCTATACCATATTTCCCTTAATTATGTCTTTCCCCAATTGTAAAACGGGGAAGCCAGTCAAGTTTTTTATCTCACCTCAGGGGGTCGAGAGAATAGGAAACCTGTCACTAATTCCTTTCACCTTACAGCAAAACTCTTTCACCCAATTAACTAAGACCAGGTGCACCCTCCAGTGAGTCTCAGGAATGCAGAGAACTCACAAACCCTGCTTCCAGCCTCCTAGAACAGCAGCCCAGCCTGCTTGCACCTGATTAACAAGCTTTGCTGGGGCTGCAAAAAGTTGGTAAATGGATATAATTTTCCCCATGAAAGCTGGGAAAGACATTGGATGCTTGGGTGTGAATAATGACGGCCCTGGCCAGGTAATGCCCAGAGCACTTTGTGCATTAGCAGGCCTATCCTTTACAGGAACCACTTTATCAAGACAGACGAGTGGTAGCCACTTAGGCAAATCTGCAGTTATCAACGTGCTAAGCTAGTGTTTGGACCTAACCAGTCTTTAACATATTCTATTAATATATTTAGGGTGTGTTACTAATAATTTTGATTTGTTAAGAGTAAACATTGACATACTCAGGTAAAATTAATGGTGGGAAAACAGCAGCATGAGTGCAACATACAAAAATACTGATTTGGAAATTAGAAATGACTATCTGAAGTGTCAAGGATGACACCAGTGGCAAGAGCAGACGGGGGCTCTGTAGGAAGATGGTGGAGTCCCAAAGACTTGGGGTCTGAACCCTAACTGAGTTATGAACTCACTAGTTACATGCATTTTGCAAAGGTGTTTTAATCTCTCTCAGCCTCAGTTCCTCAACTGGAAAACTAGAAAATTAATAATAATAATAATTTCTACTTTATAGGGTCATAGTGAAGATTAAATGGGGTCATGTAATCAGGTTACAAACTAGTGAGCACACAGTAGGCAGTCAGTAGTTGTGTGTCCTTATGATTATTAAAGACAATTAATTAGTAAAAGCAGCAAAATAACTCAATGAAAAGTATGTGTCCCCTCCACCACCCCACCTGAAGGTAAATCTACTGAATGAGAAGTTAGGACTTTGCCTAATAATTTGGCAGCAACTGGCTGGGATCCAGGAAATTAAAAAGGTCTGGTCTGGGGCTGTGATTTTTGAAAATGCACTTCGCTAAGTCCTAAAGCAGCTTTTGGAATTGCCTTAGGGTACTTGCCGCAGAAGAGAAAGAAGCAGAGTGGGCGGTTGGCCGGCAAAGTTTCCCACTCCCACTTCTATCAGGGAGCAGGTTTGCAAGATCCATTTTATATATTAGACTTTATCATACAAGATATTTTGAAAATTGTGAAGTGAAAACATTTAAAAAGCACACGCTTAATGTAACGAAGCCGTCAGTGCTGAGGAGCTGGTAATAACAATTATATGTGCCTTCTCCGGGTTACCTCCCCGATACACCCCTGGTAAAGATTGAAAATGCACTGCCTCCCCACCCCAGTAGCGCTAAAATTCAGTCTTAATAATTAGCACTCACTTGCTGACTCGTTATTAGGTGATCATATGATTTAGGTCCACTGGATTTCTCTAGTTTCTATTAGGAATTACAACCTACCCTGGCTTGCAAAACCCTAACAGATCACAAGTTCCACAAGAAACAGGAGGGAAGGGTGCCAGCTCTTTGCCTGTGAGGTCAAATCCCAACAAGTCAGCCATCGACCATTCCTCTCGGTTGAAAGAGCGTGCAATTCTTCAGTGTGTTCAAGAATTGCTTCATTTACAATGTACAGTTTCATAAGAGGGATTTAAAATTTCATCAGTGAAGTAGACGCACATGATATCACATAAGCCTCCTTTCTCTACAAAAATTCGACTTTCTATTTCCGTGCCATCTGCATGTCATCTTTGTGAACTGGACATCTCTTTCTGAGAACTATAGTAGATCCTGTCTCACTGATGCCTGCCTGGTTACCTGAGAAGCTTAATGGCCAGACAGCTGAAGTGAAATATGTACTTGGCTCAGGTTTTCAGTAAATATTTTAAGTTGGATCTGGATGCAATAGGGTTGAAACCATGAACAATAACCTCCAGAATGTCACTTGAGCAAATATAAATGATGGCCCCCACATGGCTTTGGCTCAGCCTGAATTACTCAAGTAGTACAATCCAGCAACCGAAGGTACTTTAAAAAGAATTCCTGTCTTCACTTACAGGTCAAAGAACTTTAAAAGGGATGTAAGCCATAACCCACAATAACATCACTGGAAACATCTTTTTCATCTTTCCTTCATTTTTGTTTACCTCCTTCTTTGGGTACCTCATTTGACAGTCTCTCCTCCTGTTCCCCACCCCTGAAAAATTCCACTCTGGACTCCAGTCTTGAAGAGTTAGGCCACATTTCTTTCCAGAGGCCCCACGGTTTGAGCACCTTTTCTTTCTTCACATAGGTACAAATCAGAAAGGGGAGTCCTGCAATAGTCTAAAATATATCTGTATTACTAGGGCACCCAGTGCTTTCATAGGCAGGTATTTCTTACTGATATGTTTAGATTTTGTGTATAAATAAGTGAAATTTATAATCAAATATTTGGAGGAAAGTTAAATTGTTGGAAGGAAATTAATAAACTTTGATTGGAAGTATTTGCCATCTGTATATTTCTTACATTGTTTCCTAAAACAGCCCCATCCTGAGTCTCTGACTTAATTTTCCATGGTAATTTTCCACACTCCTCCTATTTTTTATCCAAAAAATAATAATATACAATTTTATGCCATTTTACTGCCTGGGACCTATAAGCCAATAAATTCCAGAAATTTTAGAGACCATTAAACAATTTTTTGCCAATTCAAGTATATAAAAAAGTGTTCTTTTCTTGACTAGATTTTTCCCCACAGGAAGTTGTTTTAAAATGTCTTTTATTAATAAGTAAGTATTTTTAAGCATAACATTTCCAGGGCCTTTTTCCCTTAATAAATCAAAGGAAAAATGAAATTAATAAAAAGTACTTTTTGAAATGGTCTAAGTTGCATATGTAAGTCTCTTCAACAAAATTTTTAAATGTTTTCTTTAGTGTCTACTACTGCAATCACCACCTAGTAAAACAAAGCAAACACTTGATGAGCTCTTGTGGATATGGAATTAGATATCTGTGGATTTAATAATAAGTGAAGACGGAGGATATGTGGAGTGTTGGTCTTGTTTTTCCTCTTACCTGAGTGATTTTATAAAGAAATATGGGCAGATATTTTGTGGTAACTTTATACTCTGGATTTTGAGTATTTACTTTATAAAATGGGCTAAGAGTTGCCATTTCTATTAAATAGGATTACTGTCAGATTCAATAGAAACTATTTAAAATATGGGAATAAAAGCTACCACTTGACCACTGCTATATGTCAGATACTTAGAGTATTTGTACCTGTGTTTGTTTGGACGCACATGTAGACACTTAACAGTTAATACACATTTTAAAACCAAAACTATATATTTGGATATAAGCTTCCATAGGAAAAGGTGATCAAATTATGCTCAGTTATTTCTCTATATCTGTGCTATCTAAAATGGTAGCCACTAGGCACATGCGTTTAGTATAAACATTTGAAATGTGTTCAACATGACTAAAGATATGACTTTTAATTTTAATTAAGTTATATTTTAAAATAATAACTCAGTTACTGGAAAACTTATACATATTTGGAACAACTTAAATACATGATTACTCTTTGAAATGTAAACTTTATGAACTATAAGTTTGGGTGGATATTTCAGATGAAAATTTGGCATCCAGATTGAGAACTTCTGTGAATATAAAATGATCACTGGGCTTTTAAGACTTGATATGAAAATCAGAATATAAAATACCTTCTTAATAATTTTATATTGTTATATGCTGAAATAATAATGTTTTATACATGTTCAGTTACATAAGATATTTCATTAAAATTAATTTCCCTTTTAAAAAAGCCTTTCTTAATGTGGCTGCTAGAAAATTTTGAATTACCTATGTGGCTGGTATTATGTTTATTTTGGACAGAACAGCTATATATCAACAGATGAAATCAAGTTGAAAATATAAAATGAAGGCTATAAGTCCTGGAAAAGACAGCATGGAGCCTTAGGGTAGGTATAAAACAAGAAGGGCACATTATTGTTTTTTTATTTCTTATTAGAAAGCCTATCCAGACCTGGAGTGATTTCCTGCTATCACACACATTAATAATACAATTTAGGTGTCATAGGAGTCTTTTTATTGTATTGATCTTAGATTCATAACTAAATTGAAAAATGAAATAGATTATAATTCTTCCAAACTCCACAAAATAACATTTAGGCAGCAATTCATAATAGTGAAAGTGATTTTTTTTAACTCTAATGATTTATATTGTTTCCTCTTTGAAATATATGCATCCTAAACATCATCCTTGAATTAAAATTGACAATTTGAATGGCATTCTCCAATTTAACTATTTCATTTATTTATTCAACAAATATTTACTTATAGTCACAGCCCTTCGCTTTGGGATATAATAATAAACAAGAAAGATCTATATTTCATGTCCTAAAGGAACTTATATACACCAAAAATAATTAAAACTAACTACACACGGTATAATAAATATTAACAAATACAATGTCTTTTTAAGCAAGTAAGTAATGGAATTCACGAACAGGTTTCATGGGATCCTGGAAGTTGGAAACCTCATTGAATTGCACCAAAGGGAAAATAAGTGGTGAGATTTAGAGTCATTGAATCTGGACAATTCTCCCTGAAAGTCTGACTACAAAGGAGTTCTGTGAGTAGGTGAAATAATCTGAGGGAAGATTGGTGGATCAATGTAGGATTTTTAAAGATGAGACGTTGCTAGGAAAGGTCTTTAAAAGCAACGGGAATCACCAGTAGGAAGTAAGGAAACAGTGAAAGTAAGAGACCACCAAAGCAGTGGAGTTTCTCAGAAACTAGAGGGCATGGCATCGGAGTACAGAGACATGAATTTTTACAATAGGAGGGACACTTCATACATGATAACAGAAAGGAAGAAGAGAAACCGTACTTCAGTGTGAGCAGCAAGAAGAGAAAGGAGTTCCTATCCCATGAATATGATTCATGAGTATAAAACACGATCATTTGCCTAGGTCTTGAGTGAATATGAAATTGTGACCTGTAAGCATAAGAAAATGAGCTCACTAGAGACACAGTGGGTCTCCTGGGCATTACTTAGCACAAATTTGATATTTATTTTCGAGACATTATGTAAAAGAAGTCTGTTTGGTTGTGCGGATTATTTATTTTATGCGAAGCATGGTTGCTCTGGTTCTGTTGTGGAGAAAGTGGGTAAAGGATTCACTCAGAACTGGGCTTTGCCAATGGAGGAAGCAATGGACATGGGACCACTTTCCAGGATTCTGGGTTAAAAGAATGCACTTTCTGCTATAACACAAAACCACCTCCTTGCAGACTTTATTTTGAAACCTGCTTATTCACTTTTTTCTCTTTAATATGTTGTTCAAGGTTAATGGCTTATTCTAAGAAACGTGACTTCAAAAGGGTCATATCTGAGACATCTGTATTGGCATATTGTCCACAGTATAAATTCAATAGGCTTAAACTTTGAAAGTCTACAAGCAAGAAAAAAAATAATGCTAAGATGAACGAATAACTCAAAATGAGAAAGTTGTTCAGTGCAAACCACCATGATTCTGGCGAGGTTATGAAGAAACAATGGGTGCCATGTCGAGCCACAGCAAAGTGAATGGATCTTGTGCAAACTTGAGATACTTATACATTTCCTTTAAAAAATTGTGGTTAACTTCTCCAAGGAATGTGAAAGTTGATTTAAATAAATATCTAGAAACTGAAGTGTTTATTCCAACCCTCTCCAGAAAGCATTGATGTGTAAATCAATTTGGAAACAAAGGTATTTTCGTCTCTTAATATTTCTGTCCTCTATATGTGCTAAATGGCAAACTTAATAGTTTGTCTTGATCTAAGAAATAGACATTATATAGATTTTGTGAAGGGCAGTTTGAGATGAAGAGATTTAATTCAATTTGTACTGTGCCCAGCATATGAAATAGCAGGATCTGGGAGCAGATATTCATTAGTTTAACTGACACTGTGGCCCAAGTTAAGTCAGTGGGCCTTATGCAGCATCTGTTTCATGAGGATAATCACAATTACCCTCCAGGTGTTGAAACAATTGGAGGTTATGCGCATAAAGCATCTAATCCAATTCTGACTTAGAGTGGGTACCCAATCAAAGGCAGGTACTTACGTGGTTACTTCTGCATTTCTGAACACTATAACTGATCCTTGGACAACATGGGTTTAAACTATATGAGTGCCTATATACAGATTTTTTTCAATGAACATATTGGAAACTTTTTTGGAAATTTGTGACAATTTGAAAAAAACCCACAGACGAACTATATATTCTACAGAAACTGAAAAATTAAGAAAATCTTAGGTACATCAGGAATGCATAAAATATGTATAGATACTCATCTATTTTATCATTTACTAACCCAAAAATATACACAAATCTATTATAAAAGTTTAAAATTATCAAAAGCTACACACACATTTACAGACTACATAGAGCTATTGGTAGTTGAGAGAAATGCAAACAAACTGTGGCAAATCTGCAAACAATTTTCTGATATATTTAATGAAAAATATCTGCATATGAGTAGGCCTACACTGTTGAAACCCATGTTGTGTGCGGGTCAACAGTACACTATTAGAAGTTAAATTCTTGGAGAGTCAAAAGTACTATACAGATTTCCTGCTGAATGGGGGTTAGTACCCCTAACCTCTGCGTTCGTTATTCAAGGACCAACTGCATTGCATAGGTCAAGATAGTACTTCCTGCTGGATATACTAAGAAGAATAAGACATTATCCCTGAAAAAGCCAGAAAAAGAAAACAATAACTTAGAATGCAGTAAAATAATAAATAATTTTTAATAGCTGTGTTGTTTTCATGTGTGTGTTTGGAGTCTGGCACCTAATAAGCTAGTAATACTTTTCCCTTCCCTTTCTTCCCTGAGGACGTCATCAGCCATATACACCTTCAGGCCATATTATGGGTGTATTAAGACTAAAGATAAAAAGATCTTCTGACAGAATGCTGATGGTTTCCTTGTTCTGAGTACATTTTTATTGCTTTGAACACAAAGTCTTATTAACATCTCTTGTTAGGCAAATAAACTATATATATTCTTAGAATCTGACCTATAAAATATTGTATCTTTACCCATCAAAGAAGAATGTTTTCCTCTAACCGGGAAGAGAAGTCATCTTGATCATGTTGAACTTAATCTTAGCAGATTTCCCTCATTCTGCCTTGTGAAACACCATATGACTAACAGCTGTGTTATTTTTTAAACAAACAGGTTTTCACTAAAAAGTCAGTGTTGGCATTTTAAAACAGACAAATTAAAAGTTTGACAAACCAGAAGAGAAATACTATGGATTTTTGGAAACAGTATCTTTCACCAGTTCTAGTCAGATTCTAATTTTCATAGATGTCATAGATGTTGGTTTTTGTGCTAATTACTTACTGTTCATCAACAAAATAGAAACTGTTCATCAACAAAATAGAAACTATTATGATTACTGATACTTTTCATTCCTAATCCCACATAGAATCTGTCCTTGTCGACTAATGATCATCAGCTCTTTTAGGAAAAATGTCTCTAAGACACCTAAACAACACCGTGGATATCATTTATTCAAGAAGCGGTATACAGCCTCTAATGCTATGTGCATATTCCTAAAAGTCACGGGTGCTGTGCAAAATTGCACAATGAAATTCATGACACTTGTGAGAGAAATGGAGGTGGGCAAAATGCTCAAACATGTTATGAGTGACACATTAAAAAATTAGGAACTTGATTTCTCTTAATAAAAAAAAAAAGCAGTTACTGTGTGCTGACCTCCAATGAGTTCTGCACAGTGGTATAGAGGGCATGTCAAAGTGTGGGCAAAGGGTCTGTTTGTTTCTATGCAGAAGATCAAGGCCTAGCTTGGATACCCAGAAAATGAACTAAGATACGATATGAGGAGGAGCTTCCGGCATCAGCACTCTCTGGAGGACTTGTGCCAGGGGATGATCATCAAAAAGCCTCCACAGGGATCCGGACGATGCTGCGGTTGTGGCTGCATCCAGCCCACCGTCTCCTGGACTTGCCATAGGAATGAGGAGGGAGATGTCTAGGCTGGCATGTGCATACAGTGAGACAACGAATTTGACCGGATCTGTACTGTTGGAACTCAACCAGGAGTTGGGAGGGGTGCAAGTTGTAGCACTCCAAAATCTTATGACTATAGACTATCTACAGTTAAAAGAACATATGGGATGTGAACAGATCCCAGAAATGGGCTGCTTTAATTTGTCTGATTGTTCAAGTACAGTTGGACAATATCCATCATATCATAGACAAATTTTCACAAATGCCTAGGGTGCCTAAATGGTTTTCTTGGCTTCACTGGAGATGGATGGTAATTATAGATTTGCTTTGTTCATGTCACCGTATTCCTATTACGTTAATATGTGTGTGCAAATTAGTTAGTAGTTTAAAACCTATACATACTTAAGGTACTCTACAAGAAGATATGTCAAAGAAATAATCAATCCTCCCATGGTTTCTTCCATATGCTACTTCTATAGCTTTTCCTCTTCCTTCCTCATTACAACCCTTAAATAGAATTCGTGCCTCATATCGAATTTACCGAGTATCATAATACCTCCAGGTGGTAAAGATACCTCGAGACAAGTGCTGGGCATAGAAGCCACAGAGCATAAATCTGCAAAGAAGTAAAAAGCTAACCTTTTCAAACAATATGGCTTCTCTCTCACTTACCAACTTTACATTTCCCTGTATGGCCCCGGAAGATGACTGGTTAGCCAGAGATGGGTAAGATTCCTCAAGGGAGGAACAACCTAAGACAGGCACAGTCGCAGGGGGGCCATCAGGTGAGAAACTGGAGATCAACAGAGGTGAGGCTCAGAACCTCACCCCCCCTGCTTTGAGAGAAATCTTCTGCATCCGTGGATGTTTTGCTGCCCTTGTCTAGCTTGGATTAATACTTAGTCCATAGGCACACACCTGATCATCTGATCATCTACATTTGCCCTCTTACAACATTAAACTATGTTTTCTACCTTTATCTTTCATCTACCTACCACATCAGCATTTTATTAAAAATAAAAATAATAATAATAATAAAGGGAGAAATGTGGGATCAACATATAAATCAAGTATAAAAATCAAACGAATATTCATATTTGACCTGATTGTTTATAGTTCATAACCGAAAAGTTTCTGTGATGAATGCCCTTGTACTGTTCACCATGTAAGAATTTATTCACTATGTAAGAATTCGTTCACCATGTAAGAACTTGTTTGTTATGCTTCAGAAGATTGGAGACTGATGAGAATTAGGCTTGAGATGGATTAATGATTGTGCATTGAGCATTGACCCCCCTATAAGGAATTTTATTGTTGTTAACAACCATTTGATCAATAAATATGAGAGATGCCCTCTCAAAAAAAAAAATTAGAAACTTGATAAAAATGAGAGCTAAAACACAAAATTAGTATAATAAATATGGCACCTTGCTTTGCAACAGACCTGAAGTTATCTTGTGGAAGTGCATGAAGAAAATGCTGAGTCTCATGAGTTACTGCAAAGTGGAAGAAGGAACTTACAGGGAAGTTACCTGAAATCAGATGGAAAGTCCTAACGTCAGATGTGGATGGTTGTGGCTTGTAACACGTGGTGAACTGAGGTAGCATATAGATGTTTGAGGAGTGTGCAATTTGTGTATTCTCTCCTGCTGGGCTGAGCTGGGTGTGGTTTTCTGAGTTCACATAGTGTTTCCCATGGATGAAATTGTACATAAGCAAAAGTGAAATTTCTGTTATGCTCAAATTGTTCCCTAGCATATCAATTGCATTAGGATAAAATCTGTTTTCAAAGCAAGCATTATAGCAGAACTGCTGTATAATCATTTCATGAATCAGATTTCCAAAGAGTGAACAGTTTATACATTTCTACATTAAACATTTCTGATGTCCTGAGAAAGCCCCACACTGGCCCTATAGAACATTCATTAGTACCCAGGCTTTGACTCAGATGTATTTGAATTTAATCCTAGCTCTATCCATCTGATTTTGAACAAGCATCCTTAACCTCTTTAAGCTCAGTTACCTAAACTGAAATAAAAATGAAAAATTCTACCTCATGGCGTCACAGTGATGATTAAATGAAAAAATGTATGCAAACTCCTTAGAGAATGACTGACATAAAAAACACTCTAAATTTTGCTCTAAATGGGTTTAGTCATGTGGTATTATATTATTATGTTACATATATGCTGAGCTTATTGCTACTTATATTGTTATTATCTGAATGAAAATCTTGGTGATTATTTTATAAGGCTCATATTTGTATACATTTCTTGCTCCTTTAGAATTAAGCATTATGAAGATATATATTCCTCTCATATTTAGACCCACCACACATTAGCAGTATAAATTTTTTTTTCAATGCTGGAAAATTGCAGTTGATGTTGAGTGAGCTTAAATTGTGGTTATTATATCATGAGATCCCTAATCTTTATTACTTTAGCATTATAGATGACATGAGGGAAGGTTTCTCCCTAGAAGTGGTTGTGAAATGAATTTCGAGTGGCAACTTGAAGAATCTTGAAATTATTTCTGGTGTCCTGCTCTATGATCTGCTGACGATCTTAGAAAAAGAGGAACGTCCCACCAGTGGAATTTGAAATTAATGGGAAGCTAGCAGGTGGATAAAAGAAGGTACAAAAGGGCTTTTGGTTTTTTCCAAGCAGGGGTCGGTCAACTTTCCTCTGGCTGTTGCTCTGGTATGATAGAAAATATGGTATCTGCTACGTGAAGATAGATGAAACTCTGATAAGTTTGGTGGGTCTTAAATTACTGGCATCATTATTTTCTTCTTCTTTTTTTCCTTCTTTCTTATTTTGAATTCATTTTTAATGATTTTATGTCCCTTTTCAGCAACCTGCTAGGAGATGGCAATGCTGATGTGAGAACTAGTGGTCCCTGAGTTCTTTGTTTCCTATGGGAAATAAATATCTGTTAAGAAGTCATTATAATCATTACAACATGCATGAAATGTGCAGTAATTGGAGTATGTTCATTGCATTAATGTGGCACTGAAGAAGGAGTAACTGATGGGAAAGGAAAACAGTTCCCCAAAACTATATTATTATTAAATATGTTTTTGAAGGATATACAGAAAACAGGAAAAGGGAAAAATAATGAGAAACAGAAGGATCAGAACTTAAAAGCATGTGTGCCAGGGGAAGGCTTGATCTTCCCTCCTGGGGAGAGCAGCAGGGTGAGGCGGGTGTTGGGGGCAGCAGGGTGGCTGGGTGGGAGTCAGCAGGGTGAGGCTGGGTGGGGGTCAGCAGGCTGAGGCTGGGTCGTGGGAGGGCCAGGTGCTGCAGCCCCCAATCCCAGTGGTTGGTGGAAGAGCACCAGGCTTTTCATGTCAGTTTATTTTCTGGTGGTTAGAATCCCTCACTTTGGAAATTATGCTTTATGCTTGGCAGGATTATGTGGGAAAGGACTGTGAGGAATAGGGTTTGTTTATTTCTTCTCAATGAACACAGTGAAAACCTTGAAATGAGAGGAACCCTGAGTCCACAGTGGTTTGGAGAATAAAGAAAAGGACATCATCCCTGCAGAAAGTAAGGCATATAGGTAATACGATAAAACATGGAAAAATTTCTAAAAAAACTTAAGGAGGAAGTTAAATTCAACATGGGGTTAAGGCTCTCTTGCATTAGCCACCGTGTCTCCGTGGGCAGCCCAAGGTTTTCTAAACCCCAACCTCGGAGTCAGTTTATTTATTGGTCTTTTTGTTAACTTTAGCATTCTTATTTTTATCTGTTATCCAAACACTTGATTCTTTCCAGCCATGACCACTATTAGATTGCACTGATCCCTTAATTCCTTTTGGGTCCCCACTTGCCTGTCTCTTCTTTTTTCTTTCCTTCTAAGCCTCTTCTCTATATATATTTAAATACAGGCTTCCTAAATATTACAAAGCAATGAAAGAAAATCTTTACTCGACCCTGCTCCCCATTTCATGTCATGTAATTGCCTCCTTCATTTCGCTGCCATCATTTTTTTTTCATGATAATATATACTGCTTCTACTCTATCCGGTCCTGCCCCTTTGAAATCCCTGCTGTCTAAATTCCAGGCCTGTCATTCTTCTAAACAGATCCTTCAGAGACCTCAAATGGCTTTCTCCTAGCTAATTGCAATGACCTTTCTCCCCCTTCATATGCTTCATCTCTGGTGTATTTCACATCACTTACCCACGCTCCTTCCTTGACATCTCTAACCCTGTTGTACAGGGGATTTCGCTCTTCCACTCCGGCCATTGCCTTGGTTTTAAACACTACCTCTTCTTGATGAACGCTGCGCCATCTATCAAAATCCATCCACTTCATAGGTCAGATGCTTCTGATAGAGTGATAAATCCTACAACCGTGTTCACTAGATGAAATTTTGGTACTTTAGCAATGTCCAATAATTTGTTTTCTGATAAAATGTGTGACAGGGACAAGGTTTTAGTGCAGTACTTATGAATTTAAAAAAATAAAAATGCCTTATCTTCTCACACACGTGAATGCTAAATACCGGATACTACCTTAGAAGCATTATGTGAGTTAATGATCGGAAAGTCCTTAGAGTAATAATTGATATGTAGTTGGTACATATGATTTCAAGTGTTAATAACTGATTTTTGTTAATAATGTTTGTATGAGAGTTGGAATGACACAAAAGCTAATCTGTCTTCATTTTTAAGTAAATATTTTTTGTTAACTCATACTGATTAGGAGTTAGAAAAACTCCCCCATTTTTTTTCTCTGTAATATTATGTACAATAATATTTCTGTATCTGGTTGCATTTCTTGGTATGCATATTTTTCCATGAACAAATACAAAACTGACTCCTTCCTAGTCTAAATAAAAAGCAGGCCTGAAGGAAATTACCTAATCATGGATTTAAACATGCGTGGTCAATTTTTTCTGTGACAAACTAGTTTTCCACATTTTGAATGTTTGAAAAAAATTGCTTTATCCTGAATGGTTAAAATAGTTGTTTTCATCTGATCTATCAGACTTTGCAAATGGTTTGTATCTGCAATATGTATTATTAGCAGCAATTAAAAGATACTGATTTGATTTTGCAGGGTGGACTTTAGATTTTTGATATATTGACTGAAGCTTATTAAACACAGAAACTTTTATCATTATTTTTAAGATATTATGATAATCGGGACCAGGGATCTTTATGTACCAATTGATAAATTGTGGCGATAATTTTTGTTTACTTGCTTTTCATAAAAAGTATTTTAAATCTTTATTTTTCATCAAAACTTTACCTGTAGATCTCATCACTTTGGGTTATTTTTATGTGGCATGTTTCAAACATGACATCTTTCCATCTCTACCCTGATCCAACTATCCTGTAATGTTGTGGTCAACTCTGAGCATCATACTGGTGATGTGGAAGAACTGAAAAACTAGCTGATCTGGTAAAGGACAACTCCAGATGGCAAGGATGTTAACCAAAACATTCCTCAAATAAGAAATGAGGAAAAAAGAAACACTTTTGCTCTGGAAAACAAAAGAAGGGAAACACTAATAGCCATTTCCTCATATTTGAACAACTGCTATTTTTGGGGGAAAAAAGATACAGATTTATGTTGTGTTGTTCCAGAGGATGGAGATACAAATAGTGGAAAGCAAGGTCTCTTTAACACACAACAGAAAGAAGGGAGCTCACTGCCTAGAGAAGCAATAAGTTCAATTGGAGTTAGAATAACAATTTCTCAGTGAAGTTGTGCAAAGGATTTATGGAGTTGCAGCAAATATTTTCTAAGTAATTTTCAAAAATCTAACACATGATTATTCTTGGAGTATTGCTTTAAATGGATCATCACTCTTCTCATAGAACCACCAACTTGAGAATGTGATGGCTAAGATAGCTGGCACCTGAATGACTTAAATTCTCTGAAATATGCTCCTTCACTGGTACCCAAGTGTAAGATGTAAAAAGCCCCTGCAATATTTAAACCTTTAATATCACATCTTTCATATATACTCGTCCCTCTTGTCTGAAAATATTTGTATGTGGAAATCAGTATTGTTCACTGGTTTTCTTTAAAACACCACCACACAATTTCTGTGAGTAGCAGACTTACTTAACAAATGAGTGAGAAGGTTGCCATCATTTATATGATGTCACATGAAATAATTGTACCATTTCTTTCCAATTGCATAGACTGTGGGAGAGAAAGAAATTGGAAAGAATGAAAGTTGAAAGGCTATAGTTGGGAAAAGGTTAGACCCGTGTCTCTAGGTACCATATACTACTGAAATTTTAGTGTTGTCAGGAGTAAATAGAGAGATATCACCTTGCATAATTTAATGAAGTTACTAGATTCAATAAAAGCTCTGTAAGAGAGAAAAGGAAGTGAGTGACATAGCTGGAGGTCTGTGAGTGAAGAGAAAGGCAGCCATTGGAGGTTCATGATGTTCTTAACTTTTTCAGAAAACAGATGCCAATATACAGCTTTCATAATGTGAAATCACTCTAAGGCTCCTAGAAAATAGGTCTATATGTTATTTCTTAAAATACTTTATATATTTGCTTTTATACAACAGTGTCCCCCTTTTGTCTGGAATGAATCAATATTGCATCTATCCAAACTCTATGAAACTTTCAAGCTTGACTAAGTTCCATGTACTCCATGAAATGATCTAAATCACTCCCACCCATATCGATTTTTCATGTTTTATTTTTCTGAAAATTTACAGCCTTATTCTCTTATTTTTTGAAAAGTTATTCCCTACATATTGATACTATATCCTCAACTAAATTGTAAGGTCTCTGAGGACTGATTCTAGGTACTGCTTTCATGTATGTGTATATGTATGTGAATACTCCCAAACACTAATGACATTGTTAATTAAAAATATTTATTTCTGGAACTGCCTGGCTTGATCAGGGCTAAGTGTCTCCTTACCATTTACTTTAATTAGGCTTAATTTTCAAAAGTCATTGGCAAGAGATATTTAAAAACTTTTAATTAAAATTGCAGTCCAGACTTAACTCTTAAAACAGAGGCCATAGATCCTAAAAGACATAAAACTTTGATTTCAGTTACCTAAAACTGGAAATATTTGCAATTTTGCATTCCCACTTAATAGTCATGATACATGAACGAATTTTAACAATACACTTCCATCTTTGTCTTGTACATACAAAAATAAGCATGATTTGTAAGAATGAATTATAGGACTGAATACCACCATAAATGCCTTTCTTTCTTATTCCTATGTAGTTTAGAACATGTTGATTCAATTAACTCTGCATGCCCAAGATTCAGATAATTTTTTCTGTGCCTGAATCACATCTTAATAATTCCATTGTCACCACCCCTATGAAATGTTGGACATACAAGTCCTGCTGTAGTGAGTCCTAGGAAAGCAACAGAATTTGGGTGACATTCTGGCTTTGACCTGAATTCGATTACAATTTTATTGAGAAAGAAGACGTCTTTAGATAAGTTAAAAGCATAAATAAAGCAAGGAAAAATAAAGTTATTGTGTAAAACTGAATAAGAAAAGTATTCCACTTTTATAAATTACTAGACACATAATCCTGAATAAATCACTTCATCTCCTAGGGCTAAATTGTCTTCTTTAATAAAGTAGGAAAAAAAACATGATATACCTTGCAGAGTGTGAGTTTGAAATTAGTACTACCTGTAAAGATACTGTTATAATACCTGCCACAAGAAAAATTCTCCCATGTTTTATTCTCGCATGCTTTTAGCTATTATAGTTTTTTTTCTGTTACTATTTAAAATCACTTAGAATTTAGAATATACCTAGAACGGTGGTAAACTGAGATTTAAAACAAGCTTTATTAGGTTGATAAAGCAATTACTTTGTCTTCTCTATGATGCTGTTTCATACACACGTGTGAAACTCTACCCAAAACTGGATCATAGAATTTAGAAGACTAGTCAAAGAGGACTTCCCAGGGCAGCTGAGCTTTTAAGCACTATTACTTGGAAACTGTAAAATTCAGTGTTATTTAAGATCTTCTTAACGATACTTTGTTTCTTGCTGTGTTGTAAGTCTCAGGTGAATGTGAATGGTAAGAATATGATATTATAAATGCAAGCGCTCTCCTGGGAAAATGAGACAAGTTAACTATTGCTGCTAATTCTTTCTTGCATATATCCATTTAGACATGGGTCAAACTTCAGCTGCAAGATGCAGTTTTGGTGTTAAAGAACCTCAGCTTATTTTAAAAAAAGCATTTTGAAACCATCTTCTGTTCTCTTGATTGAGACAATCAGGTTAAATATTCATGATAGCACTATTAAGTCTGTAAAATTGAGTGAATTTTACTCTGAAACTTTTCAGACTGTAATGAGGAAGAAGAAAAAGACTAGAGAGTATCTCCTCAGCACAATTAATTATTCTCTGGATAACATCTATGTGTTGCCTTTAGGCATTGGAATTAGAGAGCATTTCAGAATTACTAGCATTGGTGAAATAGAGTACATTATGAAATATAGCATTGGTTCAAATTTAATGACCTCAAAATGTGAAATTCTCCTAGATATTGAAAATTCTCCATGTATTTTAAAGAAATGTCATTCTATAATTTCTTCTAATTGTTGTTCTCCCAGTCCACCAAATCTACACATTTGTTACCTGTAGGTAAATGTACTCAAAAGTTGTAAAAGTTATTCTTTTGAAACTCTGAAAAAAAAATTGGCAAGCTATTTCATTTCATCCTTCTAATCAACCATCTGCTATTCTAAGCAGAAGATGACAAAAAACAGTAACAACAAAATGAAATTTTGTTGGAAGTATATATGGAATCAGTATATAGAGTCATTGAAACTCTCTTAATGACTCAAGTGTTGACTGTTGGTAGATCACTCAATCATGTATGTATTTATTAAGCATTTTAGAGTACTCTAAGATTGAGGATTTTTCTTAGGAAATGTACAGAAATAAAAGATGCCTATGACACATTTTCTGCCCTTGAGAAATTTACATTTTTACATTCTACTGGGGAAGAAAGACATGTCACAACCTAAATTGCAGTATAATAAGGTAAGTGATGGCTTACTTAACAAAGATCCATGAGCATGAGAATATGGAGACATGGTACCACCTGATGGGGAAACATATTTGCTGATGGACTCACAGTTGAATGCCCCAGAAGTCCCCTGGAGAGGAACTTATGCTTATTAACATTTCAGAGACTTAGAGAACATGTTTTTCTTAGTATGGGTTGGAGTAATTATTGAAGTGGTATCTTCTAGTAAAATTCTGAATTGGCTTTTTCTAGATAAACAACTCATAGACTAGGGAATTAGAGTACATTATGGAATTATGTAGTTTGAAATTGTGCAAGGCAATATTAAAAGTGACAAGCTGTGTTTGAGAAACCATAAGAAAGGAATTAGGTTTGCAAAGAAAATCTGAGCACTGGTGAAAATTTTGGTAAAACATTTAGGTCTTCAAACCTAGTCCCGGAGATATTCCTTAAATGTACTTAAAAGTGAAAAAGTAATTGATCAAACTAATACAATAAAGAAAAATTGCAAAAAATAGTTAAAAACAAATTTCATAAATTATGCTTAATTAATATATCCAAAGGATGAACTAAATCTTGGAGTATAAATAAAACAAAATGCTTTTAGTCCAAAGTTTAAATGTAGGCAAACAGATACATTAGAAATAATTTTATTAATTAGTTTAAATTATTGATACACATTTATATGATACAATTTATTTTTAAGTTTATTCTAATTTTTAATTATCTCTTTTATCAGTTCAAGTATATTAGTCTGAATGAAGGAATAAGTATATGTTTACATATACATATAACAATTTAAAGAAAAATTAAAGACCTAAACATGGTAACATGTTATTTATGTTATAATGTATGCAGATATAATTTCAGATATATTATGTATTGACAGTTTAAGTAGAAACGTGTCTAGATTTATAAAATAGCTCCCATGTATATGAGGATATATATATAGAATCTATTTATACACACACACACGTGTATACAATAATTGGAAATGTTTTATATGTTTTATAAGCATCTGAAGTATGTATATATATATATATATATATATATGGACACTCATATTTTATGTAATATTCATATTCTCACAAAAATATTCACTATATACGTGTACATACATGTCACATATGAAATATGTATGTACACGTAGGTTTATGTATGCATACATATTTTTACACACACATGCACACTTCCTCATAATTGTGGTTGTATATTTTATTTGTAGCCTTAGCTACCAAAACACCAAACATTCAGTGCCAATGGAATATTATAGAAAACACAAATCATATTAAACTGGGTTAAAAGTACATTTACAAAAGTGTCCAGTTGTTATCTCATACAAGATTTCTTCAATTGGCAGTATGATTATTTGTAGAACTTTAAGGCAGAGGGGTCAGTTGGTAGACTTGGACAGTTATTAGTTAAAATAAAAGGTTGTTGAAAAATAAGTATGCTATAAACCTAGATATTTATATAATGGATATATTCAGGTTGCAGAAAAATATCTGTATACACTTTTTAAAAGGGTGTTTACTATATAGCATAATTTATGAGAATAGAAAAATTAAAAACAACTTAAATATCCAAACATAAGACATTAATAGAATGTATGATGTTGCATACACTTGTCAAAATACCCTTATTATTAAATATTCTCACTCCTGAGGACATTGAATGTTAAAGGAAATATTAACAATATGATAAGTAAAATAACATGTGAACATTATATTCAAAATACTTAAAATATTAATCTTTATTTCCAATATTTTTTCAAGAGTTCATATGAAGGTTATTATTGGGTTAAGGGTGATATGGATTTTCTTAATGTTTTCTGTATTCCATAATGTTTAGTAATAAACATATATTCCTTATCTAAGATTTTAAAGATAATTTATTGCTTTAAATTAGTTTTTTAATGTATCCCATGAATATTTTCATGGAGATATCTAATAAAAAAACTCATAACTTAAGAAAATAGTGTGGAAATATGGTGATGGTTAATGTATCAACTTGTAAATATACTTGTTGAATGTCTCTGAAAAAATCTGTTTTAAATTAACACTGATGTAATATTTAGGAGATTCTCTTAAGTGCTTCTGAACAATTTGTTTTAAATTTTTAAACAAACACAATTCTGAATAGATTTACATTTGTGAAATTCCATAGATACATAATAATGTAAATTAACCTGGTATAGATTCTATATTCTATTTACAGGTAACAGAGTCAAGTGCATTTTGGGACAGAAATAACACCTTGAGTCCTAATGGCTTCTTGAAAAGTGTTGATAGCCATACAGCTTTTTAGTATCAAATATTACCCAAAAAATTTTTCAAGTAAAATACAAATACCTCAACAATGAAACTTTACCTTTTGAGGCTGTGATGTTTGACCACAGCTCATATTTCTGGTGAGGGAAGAATTGATGCAAATGTTGAATTTTAGATGAAATTGTGAGAGAACTCAGGAAAACTATGAAATTCATTACCAAGGACCAATGTATAATCACATATTTACTAACAAAGACTTGCTTGTTGTTCGCCAAACTATTTCTCTCTTTTCCTAACTTCAGAGTTGTGCTACTTCATTCACTCACTTTCCATTTAGTTGAGGTCATGTGAATTAGTTCTTGGCAATTGAATATGACTGAATGTGATACACACAACTTTCAGACTTGGATGATAGAAACTTCCATGCAGCATTCCATTTTCTCCTGCCTGTAGGCTAGTTGCAGAGAACTCCCAATGACCTAAAGGTCAAACAGACACTGGGAAAAGCCATTGTCTCTGAGTTGTCATATTTAAGGATGTTCCATAAGGAACCAAAATAAACTGATCATTCAATGAAACTCAAATAACTTCTCATGTCAAGTCATAGTAAATTTTGGATTATTTCTTACAGGATTTAGCCTATTCTGACTAATGCAGAAATTAGTATTTTCAGTTGGGATACACTATAACAAAACCCTAAAATATGTGGTAGTAGTTTAGCTGGTGGGCAACAATCAGCAAAGAAACAGACGACTCCCTGTAAAAGGTGTCTTGTAGACAACATGGTTATTGGGCCTATAGTTCTAGGGTAAGTCATTGTAAAGAATCAGATTGATGCCATGTTTACATGATTACTGGCTTTCCAGTTAAGGCATAATAATAAAGAGATGCTCTCAAGTAAGAATTATCTGATTTCTACAAAAAACTGAACAAAAAATGGGGGATGTCTAGAGATAAAGAGCCTTGATCCTAAAAGCTTTTGAAAAGACAATTCCTTCTGTAGGACAAATAGTAAAATGTTAGACTAAAATAGATTTTGAGTTTCAAAGACTCAGAAAGAATTCTCAATTTTTTAACAAAAGGTCAAATGTCAAGTATTTGATTATCAGGTTAGTTTCACACCAAGGCTTAATTTTTCAAATAGCATCAAGATAGTCAACATTAGCTTGATTAAATAAATTGGGTTTAAGAATTATACCTAGAAAAGAAGTTGGGTAAGGTTATTGAAACAAGCAGTGATTAGACCAGAAGTACCCTATTTTTGTAATGGAATTCTATTTCAAAGAAACCATGAACCCAGACCCTCTACTTTGTACCATTTGACTGTCCAAAAATTAAAAAAATAAATCTCTAAGTTCTAAAACTAACAGAATTATTAAGTGGACTTGGTAAGCACTATAGATCTGAAAGGGGTTCTATTTCCCAAAATTCATTTTATGTATGGCTCTGACAGTCTAACCATATATTTATTACCCAAACCAAATACTTGGAAGAATGGGAGGGAGTGCTATTGTTAATTATACAGATATAACAGACATAAATAGGATGCTCTGAGCAATACCTGACCGTAGAGAATAGTGGAATATGAAGAAAACACATGCGGAGGAGCCAGGAGCCTTCTTTGGGTTCTACGGAAGACAAGAGATAAGGGAATGTTTCTCAGAGAGCAGAATTTGGTCTAACCAATGTACTGCACACCTCCTGGGGAGAGAACTTTCATAATGATAATCCAGCAAGATTTTAGAATTGATAAGGACCAATGTCTGCTGTTTTCTCCCAATTTTCCCTTTTTCTGAATGAGGAAGCTCACTGAGTTACCCACCCCCACCCCATTCTAATATTGCATATTGGATGTTAGTGAGTAATGGACAATATATTATTTTAGTTCATATATCATTACACTGTGTAGAGCTACTGAGGACTACATATTTTCTGTAGATCTCAGACTTTAATTAGTAAAACAACTAAAGAGGTCTATAAGTTGGCTCCCTGGGGGAGAAGATGGATATATTTTAAGGTGTAATGATGGGTACAATGGGTATTTTGTTCCTTAGGTGTGGACCATGGTAGAGAGAAGTTGGCTAATTGTTCATCAGTATATTGCAGTCTTCCACTTGGCTCAGGGAGCTTCCAGGTTCCTTCCTCCCCTTTGTTATACATGGCAGGTGGACTGAGTATTGGCTGATGGAGTAGAAATGGGGGTGACATTCACCACCTCCAGGCCTGACCCATAAATGCCCTTGCATGATTCTCCTCTTTCTCTTTTCCTCCCATTTCCAGCTGGATGCAGAGATTTCAGAGAGAATAACCAGGCTCTAGGGATTGATAAAGTCACAGATGGCAGGAGCCAGGGTCCTCAAATCTCCATCAAACACCTGCACTGATGTGTTACATGAGCAAGAAATGAGCCTCTATTGTGTGAAGCCTCTGAATTTGGGGGACTGCCTCTAAGAGCATGTAGCTGAGCCAAGCAACTATATGGGCTCAGTGACTGGCACACAGTTTCAAGTTAGTCACCCATAAGACAAAGACAAATAATAACTACCTTTAAATGACTTAACTCATTTGAGAAGAATGTGTCACACTGTTAAAGGAAAAACCCAAAAAGCACAAAAAACAAGCAATAAAAAGAGAGTGGGAAGAGCATTCCTGGTGGACATAGCGGGAAATGCAAAAGTTATAAAACAGCGACTCATAATCATTTATTGGAGCTTGGTCCAGCTCTTGTCTGAAAGGCAGGCAAATTGATTGACAACTAAGCCTAATAATTGATCTCCTTGGCTCAGTAGTGAATTATTTTTCTAACAACACTGAGTGGTTTTATTTTATTTCCATGATGTGGTGGGTTGTTTGTGGTTTCCCACAACTTTCCTACTGAATTAGGGAAGACTAAGGTTGAATAAAAGGGAAAGTCTTATGCTTGGCTACGTGAAAGGTACTACATGGGAATAAGAGTTGGATTAGAGGAAATGAGAGAGAGGACTGGGAGAAATGAGCCTGACAAATGAATACCGTCTACACAGATTAGCATAGGAAATCTTGCAGAGGAAAGGCTGTGTGTACAGCTCCTTAGACTAGTGAATGGAGCTCTCTGCAATTTGCTGGTTCAATAACTATGAAAGTTTGTCTATTGTAGTTCCTGATACATAGTAGGAAAATGGTAGGGACTCAATAAACCAGAAAAGTGAGAAAAACATAAAATTTGTTATTCCTAGTTTGTGGTTGGATGACTATGTTCCAATCTTCTATTTTACACTTAAAAAAAGACAGTACTAATATTTGTGTCCCCATGTAGATTATAGCTACATTTTGGTAGGTAAGATTTTAGTCTTTAGAATTTGTTTCTATCCCATAAAGAATGGCAAATTCTAAATAAATAAGTGTTAGTTGATTATTATTTCTAAAAAGGCACCTCTACTTAACAACACGCTCCTAAATAATCAATGGATCAATGACCAAATCAAAATGGAGATCCAGCAATATATGGAAACAAACAACAACAACAACACAAAGCCCCAACTACCGTGGGATACAGCAAAAGCAGTCTTAAGAGGAAAGTATACAGCAATCCAGGAAAATTTAAAGAAGGAAGAACAATCCCAAATGAATGGTCTAATGTCACAATTACCGAAATTGGAAAAAGAAGAACAAATGAAGCCTAAGGTCAGCAGAAGGAGGGACATAATAAAGATCAGAGAAGAAATAAATAAAATTGAGAAGAATAAAACAATAGCAAAAATCAATGAAACCAAGAGCTGGTTCTTTGAGAAAATAAACAAAATAGATAAGCCTCTAGCCAGACTTATTAAGAGGAAAAGAGAGTCAACACAAATCAACAGAATCAGAAACGAGAAAGGAAAAATCACGACGGACCCCACAGAAATACAAAGAATTATTAGAGAGTACTATGAAAACCTATATGCTAAAAAGCTGGGAAACCTAGGAGAAATGGACTTCTTAGAAAAATACAACCTTCCAAGACTGACCAAGGAAGAAACACAAAATCTAAACAGACCAATTACCAGTAACGAAATTGAAGTGGTAATCAAAAAAACTACCAAAGAACAAAACTCCCGGGCCAGATGGATTTACCTCGGAATTTTATCAGACATACAAAGAAGACATAATACCCATTCTCCTTAAAGTTTTCCAAAAAATACAAGAGGAGGGAATACTCCCATTCTATGAAGCCAACATCACCCTAATACCAAAACCAGGCAAAGACCCCACCAAAAAAGAAAACTACAGACCAATATCCCTGATGAACGTAGATGCAAAAATACTCAGCAAAATATTAGCAAACCGAATTCAAAAATACATCAAAAGGATCGTACACCATGAGCAAGTGGGATTCATCCCAGGGATGCAAGGATGGTACAACATTAGAAAATCCATCAACATCATCCACCACATCAACAAAAAGAAAGACAAAAACCACATGATCTTCCCCATAGATGCTGAAAAAGCATTCGACAAAATTCAACATCCATTCATGATAAAAACACTCAACAAAATGGGTATAGAGGGCAAGTACCTCAACATAATAAAGGCCATATATGATAAACCCACAGCCAACATCATACTGAACAGCGAAAAGCTGAAAGCTTTTCCTCTGCAATGGGAAACAAGACAGGGATGCCCACTCTTCCCACTGTTATTCAACATAGTACTGGAGGTCCTAGCCACGGCAATTAGACAAAACAAAGAAATACAAGGAATCCAGATTGGTAAACAAGAAGTTAAACTGTCACTATTTGCAGATGACATGATATTGTACATAAAAAAAAACCCTAAAGACAGGACTATTTGACCCCAATGTCTCATGCTATGCTGGTTTTCCCACCATAGAACAGCTAATATGTTTACATTGCTTTACAGTTTGCTAGGTACTTTTCTACCTATTCTTTAATTTAATCCATATTGCAATTCTGTGATGAAAGCACTATTGTTCTTCCTATTTATCTTGGAGGGAATTGAGAGTCTATTGTGTAATTTTCCCCAGGCATCATTGCCCTGGATTACAGGCAGGGATTTACTAGTATGTCTTCATTTCCCAGACTCTCAGTCATAACTACACAGAGAATTTCTAATCAAATTGTGTACACATGCACATGCAGATATTCCCAGTGGTCTTATTCAAATCAAAAATTCTTGTCATTACATAAGTAGTGAATGCAAACACCAAGCTAATGAGATTTGAACTGAGAACAAACATCAGGGCAGCTATATATTCTGGCTAAATAAAAGCCACACAGGGAATTACAAGAGGTCTTGCCCAGGAACTTCAAAGGAAATATGCTTTCCTTATTGAGAGCTTTTAATGCAAACTTATCTGAAATAGAATGCCTGCCCATGGGTATTTCCTGTGCCATGCTCATGCACCTCATTGCCCACTAGTCAATCTGAGATATTAAAAAAACGGAAATATCAGGTGTTAAATTAGCCACCCTGGGGAACCTCTACATAGTCCCTTGAATGCAGTAAAGGAAATGTATGGAATGTGACAAAGAAAATTAATTAAAATGGGTAATAAAGACTGAGTTCAAACAAATTGCGGTCCCTAGGACATACCAATTCTATACCTACAGGCCAGACTTCTTGAAATCTGGACAAGCTAAAGCATGTTTTTATACTTTAATGAGCAAAGGAGGCTGTCATGTTTCTTAGCTTTTCAGAAATCTAGACTTACCACCTTGCATTTGAGAATTCTAAGAAGGAAATTTTATTGACGTTTGTAGAAACAATAGAAATTTTATGGCTAGGATTCTCATCTCCCCTGATTCTAATATTGCCTATCAAATACAGACTTAGCCTGCTTCCATGTCCCTTGGCAATGAGCTGTTTACTCACTGAGTGAACATCTGGAGTGTTTACCAACTGGAGTGAACAGTCAGTCAGAGAAGCATCAGCTGGAGGAAGGACAGAGGGGAGCAGGGAAAAGACGTAGTGGAGCCCGTGGTACCAGAAAGGCAGGGAGCCCTGTGCGGGAAGGTGGAAACAGAAGGCACAGAGCCCTGCTAGGAGGTGGGCAGAAGGAAGCTGTAGAGCGCCAGGGTTAGGAAGGAGGCCAGAGAGTCCCATGCTGAGGAGCAGGAGGGAACAAGAGACAGAATCACCGTCAGAGACGCCCTGCATGCTGGGGAGCAGAGGCTGAAGCCTGGAGCCAGGGAAGGAAACGGGCTTGTTGCTTGTACATAGCCAGGTGACTGCCAGGAGAATAAAGCTTGGCATGCGCCCGCTTCTACCCTTAATGCTCCTTTGTTGTTATTGGTCTTTTCAAATTCATAGTGAATTTGCCCGGAGTGGGGAACTCCCTCCTGCCGGAGCAACAAAGTCAGAGCATCCTTTCTTCAGCAAAAGCAGCCGAGTGTTCAGTAGGAGATGAAGTTATTAAAACAACATTTACTGATTGTCCAAGGAAAACTGATGTAATCTTCGGGGTTAGTTGTAAGAGAGTTAATTTTTTTAGAGATTTTAACATTAGTCTAGGTTTCTATTTTTTTCAGTTGCCTTCATTAATGCTAGTTTTATCCTTTTTCTCTTCCATAATATTTGCATAATCTTCCCTCAAAAAGGGCCAGGGGATCTTTCTTTGATTTTCTTTTGGCAACTACTCAAATACCTTTTCTGTGGGATTTATCCCTTTAGGTAAAAATCTACTACCCCTTGATCGCTTCTCTGTACTTTTTCTTTTTGATATGCAGTGGCAATATTGAAAGCAGAATTTCATGATTGTTTTGTTTCCCATATATACACCTTTTTATCCTACTTTAAACTCAAGTTTCTCTTACCGGCTTGGAAGCCTGCCTGCCCTCTGTTTCTAAACTTTCTATTTACATTCAACTGACTCTCCCCCACCTATGTTACTTTTTTGATCTTTTGGGGAGAGAAAAATATCACTGAGCTGTCACTTTCAACACAATTTCTGTACATGAGTAAAATTTATATTGATCAAAGTGACATGTTTGCAGACCCAAATAAACTGAAACATCCATATAATTTATGGCTTGTTATGTTTGGTGATAAACAGACATTTTAATTGAGTTTGAAGTTGAAGAGTTTAAAAACTTCTGCCTGAATTTTATCACCCACAACAAGCAGAGCCTTGGATGAAGGAAAAGATAAATAGCAGAATGAATCCTCTGTATACACATGGATAAAGGATGCAGGTATTCACACCATCTATGTGAGAAGGGGTCATGAAATAAAATACCAAGTAGGTACCATCAACTCATAAAAGACATCTGTAGAAATCCAGTCTGTAAGGAAAGCATAATTTTCCTTCCCTGAGCCAAAACTCTTAGACTCTTAAAGTCACAGGTATATTAGTAATGGGAAATGAGGAGTAATTCCCACAAATATAAAGCTTTACTATAGCACCTGCTCATGGAATAATTTGTCTAATTCTATACCTTTGGAATGACCTCATCTGATGTATCGCTACAGCATAGAATCGTGGGCTGGGGCAGAACACTGGAACAAACCTAGAGTCCGTGCTTCTCAAGAGCTCTTTTGGCTTCTGGCTGCAGAGTGAACTACATTAGAGACTAGGGCAGCAGATGGCCCTTATTATTATTTTGTTTGCACCTTACATCTTCATGTGTTACACAGAAAGCCTGAAGTTTAGTTAGTGTGACTTTTAAAATTTAAATGTAGAACCTTCTGCAGAAATGTAAACATTATGCTGTTTGGAGAGGCAAATGTGGGCATAAAAATGTTTATGGTTCATAGATTCATTGCAGATATTAAAACAACAAGCACAACCTTTTCACCAAATACTGGTGTGGTAGTTTGCTAGCCATAACAAAGTACCAGAGATTGGGTGACTTAAAGAACAGAGCTTATTTCTCGTGGTTCTGAAGGCTAGAAATCCTACATCAAGATGTCAGCAGTTTGGTTTCTTTTGTAGATGGTTGCCTTGCATTGTACTATATTTGCATGTTGACAGCTGGTAACTACACTCATTGCAGTGGGTATTTAATAATGTATATAACCATCAAATCACGATGTTACACACCTGAAGCCAAAATAATTTTGCATATGAACTACATTTCAAAAACAAAAAAATTCCCTTCTTAGACAAACATGGGTCCAGTTGGATTAGGGTCCACCCTAAAGGTTCTGTTTTAATTTAATTGCCTCTTTAGAGGACTTGTCTCCAAATATAGTCATATTCTGAGACACGGGAGCTTCAGGCTTCAGCATATGAATTTTAGAAGTACACAATTCAGTCCATGAAATCTGGACTCTAGAAATGAAAGCTCACAAGAAGGTAAATTATGGATAAATAAAATAAACATCAGTTTTCTGCAGAAAGTTTGACATCTTGGAAATTGTTACCAAAGAGAATGTTTACTACATTTTCAAAAAGTGGTTGATGAGTTATTTGAAGAAAAGGACAAGCCAATGCAGAGATGTATTTATTTTTTAGCTATGTGGAAAGTTTGGAAGCCCATCTACAAGTTGGATGTCAGAGGAAACAATCATATTCTCATTATTGTTTAGTGTCACTATAATGATGTTTCATGCTTACATACAATATTTTCCAGTTTCAAAGTACATTCGCATTCATAGTTTAATTTCAGCACTGAAATAGCCAAGTGAGTTCTGACATTGATATGTGAGTTTTTGTGTTGGGAGAACCAGACTGTTAGAGACGTAGAGTAAGGAGAGTTCCCCTTAGAAGACATTCTAGGTCTTACTCTGGCTGCCATTTTGCTGGTTGGACTCTTTTCATTGGCATCAGTGACTCTTTCCTCTGTGTCAATTTTTGTAAAGTGGACATAAAATTATTCCATAAATTAGAAAAATTATACTGATGCTATGCTTAAGAGACAACAGTGTGTGTTATGAAAGTAGTTCTCTAAATTATTGGGTATGAGTTATAAACTTAGTTTCTGAAAGTATTCATGGGATTACTCTTATAACATCATCTGGGAATTCCATTATATTCTTGATACTAGTTTGATGCCAGGATTTCTAATTCTGCCTGCTACTTTTAATCTAAGTTATACAAAAAGGGACCTACAGAGAAGAACACTGTACTGGATTTACCTACCCACTAGGCTGTATAGGGGCCAGGAACAGGCTGCCCCAAAATGTACCATTGTGACATGCACATCATTTCAGAGTTGAAAACAATCAAGGCCCAAGAGACCCAGAAAGAAACTTTGATTTCTTCCATCCTCCAACTTTATAAAAAGAATTTAGATGGAGGAATGGCTCCAGGAAGAGAGCTATCACCATAGATAACTATAACACAAAATAACCTAGGGGTGGTACATGCGGAGGGTGTGGCAAAGTCCGTTAAAATTCTGCTCTGTGCCCATTATTTCTATGTGGCACAGCAAACATTTGTTTACCAAACATTTACTCTTCCATATTCCTGTGAATTGCTTCCCTTTTCCTTTGAAGTCCCAGGACCCTGCCCCCTTCTCCTTGGTTCAGGATTACATGAATTTCTCATTTTTCCTATCTTTGGAACCCATGTCTATGGATTCCCTGTATATATGTAATTAACGTTTATTTGTTTTGTCCTGTTAATCTGTCTCTTGTCAATTGGATCCTTAGATCACCTAGAGGAACCTTGAGGGATAGAGAAAATTTCTTCCTCTTCAACAGCAGGATAAAGGTATCTTTGACTTCTCTTTTTCAAGCACATGAAGGAGCTAGAAGGGAGATAAGACGTAAATTTCTATTAAGTCACACATAATGTATCTGCAAAAATGACTAATTTGTTTTTTATGGAGGAACAGTTAAAAACTCCACAAAAGTCAGTCTGTGCTGGTTTTTCTGCGATGAGGAATGTGCTGCCTCTCATTTTTTTTATGATCAATGTAGAAGGTATTGATGCAGCATTTGAGTTTCTGTGTGAGTTTCAATGAGAGCATTGCTATCTGGCAGTATTGGTATTTGAGAATTCCCCAAAATAAAGAAGGAGTACCCAAAGTATCTACAGCAAATTTTTTTTCTTTTTACATTGCGACCTTCTGAGGACTGATTACAAGCTTGAGCATTTTTTTGACAGCACACAAAGGTCATGGTAGAAAACGCTGAAAAGTTATGATGAAATTACACAGTGAATCCTAATAACAATGGAAACCAACTCCTCAAGAAGGATTAGGAATGACTGGGTCAAAAAGACCATCTTACCAAATGCCTTTTTCTGGATGGGGGAGTAGATCTAAGTGAGAGGGTCCTGTGGATCTGGATAATGTAAACAATCCTAGGGTTTTCTGCAATAGAATTGTCTAAAATTGTACTTTTCACTAATGCTATTCTTGTACCCTAGGTAATTATACTCAAAGTGATAATTGTCTTTTTATGGAATGATAATTACCAATCAGAGAAACAAAATATCAATGTTGTAAGGGCCATAACACATAGAAAATTTATTTATTTTCAGATGGAAAAAGTTCTGTGCTGCCTTAACATATTCTTTATATGCCCTTGCAGAGAGCAAAAACAGGAATCTACCATCATCTCTCCTCATTCTTTCTCATGAGAAGTAACCATGTTAAAAGTTTGTAAAAGTACATGTCAATATATGTAATCTGAATAATACCTCATTGTTGTCCTGTCTTTATATGACCAAGTTATAATCAAAGATTTATCAACCTATCATGAAATAAAAATTAAAAATAATTTAACATTTTGTTTTAGTCTTTCATGAAAATAGCAAGTGCCATTTATAAAATAAATCAAAATATCTTAACAGTTTCCCATCCTAATGCGTGTTTCCTAAAAGCAGACCTAAGCTGGGTTGCTTGCATCTCTCATGTTACCTCTTTAACTCGGCTGTTTGCTGGTGTGGCAACAGTTTTTCTGTTTTCATTCAGTTTTTTCTGTTGTTTTGTTACTGGAGTTCTGTGACTCCAAGGAGACTCAGGAAGCTGACCAAGCGTGCATGAATCTTTCTTCATGGTGGGGGTGGAGAGGTATAAGTACCCCAAATTTGACGTAATCTTTCAAGTTTGCCTCTTTGTCTTGTGTGTGCACATAGAGATGCACATGATATATCATGTCTACCTTTAAATTATAGCTCTAACTTTGGACATTCACATTTTATTTACATCAAAAGTATACTGTGGAAATGAGGTTCTTGGTTTAAGAAATAAGTAATAACTTACTTACTGAGGGAAAACTGCCTGCCTTATATTCTACATGATTTTTTTCTAAAAGAAAAAAGAACAACTTAAATTTTCAGTAATCTCTGGATCAGAAATGAAAGCATTTACATACACAGCAAGATATTTAAATGAAAAAACTCTTTGGGTATATTGTTCAGCTGATAAAACAAGTTTCTGATGAATAAACAGAAAACAGAAGTTGGAAGTGAGCCAGATGTGGGATTTGTGGGGCATAAAAGTCAAAGCCGTTTTGTTAGTAATAGAAGGTTGGGAAAAAAACAAAACAAAACAAGTTCTTTGTAGTTCAAGTGCTCGGTTGTCTGGTTTGTTTAATTTTTGAAGTTGACACATCACACATTGTTGAGCTGACATATTGAATGAACATGAGTGTAGGGTAGAAACTACTAACAAGCCAAGGGCTCTGCCCTCTCTCATGAGTCATCAGCAGCAACAAAGAAATGTGGATAAGCTTGGAAGAATTTCTAAACTTGTCTGAATGTTGTGGACATGTTATGAACGGTGCCATGTCATCTGAGAAACTTGAAACAATGTTATTTTAAAGCAATATGACAAGACTTGTGATAATGCAGACCTATATTCATATTTGGACAAAGTGACATCTTAATGAAACTAAAGGTGTATGTTTCAAACTGTTGAAAAGTTTGAGGTCTCATCACACATAATAGTCATTAAAAGCAGTTTAACTTCTACCCCAGGATGAGATCACAGAGTCTAAAATCTTGTAACACTTCTGGTAGAGAATCATGGGAAGAATCCAAGTTGTACCCCTCAGTGTAACATTTGAGGTCTCTGGAATATAATTTAGATAAACTGTGGTTTACTTAAGCCTGTGTTCATAGGTAGAAGGAAGGAGAGAGGATGGGAAGGCAAAGAAAGAAAAAGGAAGGGAAAAGAGAGAAGTTTCCAAAGAAACTTTAACTGAGCCTAATGAAATGGATTGCTTAGCGTTACAGCCCGAAACAGTAAGTGCTCTTCACCAGGAGGTGAATGGAGACCCAGACTAACTGAGTGAATTACCATGAAATTTTCTCTGTTATGTTTGCGATAATTTAAGGAAGAAATTTAATATTTTGACTCATCTGCAATTGTCTTTGCTTTAGAGTTCCTTCTGCTCCTGGATCATATTGTTCATTTTTGGTATCTGACTTTCATAAAAACACAGAAGGTGTGTCTTAGAAGAGCTCTTCAAGATCATCAAGTTTAATTGTTGAATGAAGACAAAGTAGTCACTGAATTGAATCCTGGTAGGAACTACTATTCACAGTGTCTGAATAGAGGTAGCCAAGAAGCCAACTCCAGAGAGGCTTATGTAACTGTTTTTATAGAGGGTTAAAGCAATGTAAAAGATAATTTACTAAAGAATAGGATAGACTGCCCTAACATGATTAACCAGTCTTGGAGCTCAGATTTTAAAACTTGCATTAAAATCTCTGTTAACCCTTTTTTTTTTCTTTGGGTTGAGATTATTTTTATTGTCTTTTTTTTTAAATAAAGACAGAGATTCAAGTTTCAGGAGACCATTAAAAAAACCCAGTCTAAGCATTTTTCTATTGCTCTTTTTTCTTTTTTTTAAAATTTTGTTAGCATTAATCTACAATTACATGAAGAGCATTATGCTTACTAGGCTTTCCCCTACCCCAAGTCCCCCCTACAAACCCAATTACAGTCACTGTCCTTCAGCATAGTAACATGTTGTAGAATCACTACTTGTCTTCTCTGTGTTGCACAGCCCTCCCCTTTCCCCCACCCCCCACATTATACATGCTAATCATAATACCACCTTTCTTATTTCCCACCCTTATCCCTCCCTACCCTCTTATTCTCCCTAGTCTCTTTTCCTTTGGTAACTGTTAGTCCATTCTTGGGTTCTGTGATTCTGCTGCTGTTTTATTCCTTCAGTTTTTCCTTTGTTCTTATACTTCACAGATGAGTGAAATCATTTGGTATTTGTCTTTCTCTGCTTGTCTTATTTCACTGAGCATAATACCCTCTAGCTCCATCTATGTTGCTGCAAATAGTGACAGTTTAACTTCTTGTTTACCAATCTGGATTCCTTGTATTTCTTTGTTTTGTCTAATTGCCGTGGCTAGGACCTCCAGTACTATGTTGAATAACAGTGGGAAGAGTGGGCATCCCTGTCTTGTTTCCCATTGCAGAGGAAAAGCTTTCAGCTTTTCGCTGTTCAGTATGATGTTGGCTGTGGGTTTATCATATATGGCCTTTATTATGTTGAGGTACTTGCCCTCTATACCCATTTTGTTGAGTGTTTTTATCATGAATGGATGTTGAATTTTGTCGAATGCTTTTTCAGCATCTATGGGGAAGATCATGTGGTTTTTGTCTTTCTTTTTGTTGATGTGGTGGATGATGTTGATGGATTTTCTAATGTTGTACCATCCTTGCATCCCTGGGATGAATCCCACTTGCTCATGGTGTACGATCCTTTTGATGTATTTTTGAATTCGGTTTGCTAATATTTTGTTGAGTATTTTTGCATCTACGTTCATCAGGGATATTGGTCTGTAGTGTTCTTTTTTGGTGGGGTCTTTGCCTGGTTTTGGTATTAGGGTGATGTTGGCTTCATAGAATGGGAGTATTCCCTCCTCTTCTATTTTTTGGAAAACTTTAAGGAGAATGGGTATTATGTCTTCTTTGTATGTCTGATAAAATTCCGAGGTAAATCCATCTGGCCCGGGGGTTTTGTTCTTTGGTAGTTTTTTTGATTACCACTTCAATTTCGTTACTGGTAATTGGTCTGTTTAGATTTTGTGTTTCTTCCTTGGTCAGTCTTGGAAGGTTGTATTTTTCTAAGAAGTCCATTTCTCCTAGGTTTCCCAGCTTTTTAGCATATAGGTTTTCATAGTACTCTCTAATAATTCTTTGTATTTCTGTGGGGTCCGTCGTGATTTTTCCTTTCTCGTTTCTGATTCTGTTGATTTGTGTTGACTCTCTTTTCCTCTTAATAAGTCTGGCTAGAGGCTTATCTATTTTGTTTATTTTCTCAAAGAACCAGCTCTTGGTTTCATTGATTTTTGCTATTGTTTTATTCTTCTCAATTTTGTTTTTTCTTCTCTGTTCTTTATTATGTCCCTTCTTCTGCTGACTTTAGGCCTCATTTGTTCTTCTTTTTCCAATTTTGATAATTGTGATGTTAGACTATTCATTTGGGTTTGTTCTTACTTCTTTAAATATGCCTGGATTGCTATATACTTTCCTCTTAAGACTGCTTTTGCTGCATCCCACAGAAGTTGGGGCTTTGTGTTGTTGTTGTCATTTATTTCCATATATTGCTGGATCTCCTTTTTAAGTTGGTCATTTATCCGTTGACTATTTAGAAGCATGTTGTTAAGCCTCCACGTGTTTGTGAGCCTTTTTGCTTTCTTGGTACCATTTGTTTCTAGTTTTATACCTTTGTGGTCTGAAAAGTTGGTTGGTAGAATTTCAAACTTTTTCAATTTACTAAGGCTGTTTTTGTGGCCTAGTATGTGGTCTATTCTGGAGAATGTTCCATGTGCACTTGAGAAGAATGTGTATCCTATTGCTTTTGGGTGTAGAGTTCTATAGATGTCTATTAGGTCCATCTGTTCTAGTGTGTTGTTCAGTGCCTCTGTGTCCTTACTTATTTTCTGTCTGGTGGATCTGTCCTTTGGAGTGAATGGTATGTTGAAGTCTCCTAAAATGAATGCATTGCATTCTATTTCCTCCTTTAGTTCTGTTAGTGTTTGTTTCACATATGCTGGTGCTCCTGTGTTGGGTGCATATATATTGACAATGGTTAGATTCTCTTGTTGGACTGAGCCCTTTATCATTATGTAATGTCCTTCTTTATCTCTTGTTATTTTCTTTATTTTGAAGTCAATTTTGTCTGATACTAGTACTGCAACACCTATTTTTTTCTCCCTATTGTTTGCATGAAATATCTTTTTGCATCCCTTGACTTTTAGTCTGTGCATGTCTTTGGGTTTGAGGTGAGTCTCCTGTAAGCAGCATATAGATGGGTCTTGTTTTTTAATCCATTCAGTGACTCTATGTCTTCTGATTGGTGCATTCAGTCCATTTATATTTAGGGTGATTATCGATAGGTATGTACTTATTGCCATTTCAGGCTTTAGATTCATGGTTACCAAAGGTTCCAGGTTACTTTCCTTACTATCTAAGAGTCTAACTTAACTCACTTGGTATGCTGTTACAAACACAATCTAAAGGCTCTTTTCTGTTTCTCCTCCTTTTTTTCCTCCTTCATTCTTTATATATTAGGTATCAAATTCTGTACTTTTTTTCTATACCTTGATTGACTTTGTGGATAATCAATTTAATTTTGTATTTGCCTCACAATCAGCTGCTCCATCCTCTCTACCATGGTTTTACCAGCTCTGGTGACAGCTATCCAAACCTAGGAACACTTCCATCCATAGCAGTCCCTCCAAAATAGACTGCAGAGATGGTTTGCGGGAGGTAAACTCTCTCAGCTTTTGCTTATCTGGAAATTGTTTAATCCCTCCTTCAAATTTAAATGATAATCTCACCGGATAAAGTAATCTTGGTTCCAGGCCCTTCTGCTTCATGGCATTAAATACATCATGCCACTCCCTTCTGGCCTGTAAGGTTTCTGCTGAGATGTTAGCCTGATGGGCTTTCCTTTGTATGTGATCTTATTTCTGCCTCTGGCTGCTTTTAACAGTTTGTCCTTATCTGTGATCTTTCCCATTTTAATTACTATGTGTCTTGATGTTGTCTTCCTTGGGTCCCTTGTGTTAGGAGATCTGTGGATCTCCATGGCCTGAGAGACTATCTCCTTCCCAAAATTGGGGAAGTTTTCAGCAACTACCTCCTCAAAGATACTTTCTATCCCTTTCTCTCTTCTTCTTCTGGTATCCCTATAATGCGAATATTGTTCCACTTGGATTGGTCACACAGTTCTCTCAATATTCTTTCATTTTTAGAGATCCTTTTTTCTCTCTGTGCCTCAGCTTCTTTGTATTCCTCTTCTCTAGTTTCTATTTCATTTATTGTCTCCTCCACCATATCCAACCTGCTTTTAACACCCTCCATCATGTTCTTCAACGATTGGATCTCTGACCTGAATTCATTCCTGAGTTCTCAGATGTCTTTCCATACCTCCATTAGAATGTTGATGATTTTTATTTTGAACTCCCTTTCAGGAAGAGTCACGAGGTCCATATCATTTAAATCTTTCTCGGGAATTGTATTAACAATTTTACTCTGGACAAGTTTCCTTTGGCATTTCATGTTTGTATATGGCACCCTCTAGTGTCCATAAGCTGTAGTCTTTGGAGCTGCTCAGCCCCTGAAGCAATGTCGGGGGTCGCAGGGGAGTGGTACTGGTGCCTGGGTGGAGAAAAGAGCTGTTCCCCACCTCCCAGCTTCTGTGCCTGTCTCCACTGACTGAGCCAGTGGGCTGGACACACAGGTGTAAGTTTTTGTCCCAGAGCAGCCAGATATGGATCCCTGCTTTCCACAAACAGCCGGAATCCCAGTCTCCCCAGGAACTCTGCCTGTATTAACTTTCCAACCCGGTATTCATGCGAGTCTCATGAAAGCACCATGAAATGTAGGTTTGTGCTTCCAGAGAAGATCTCCAGAGCTAGGTATTCAGCAGTCCCAAGCCTTCTACTCCCTCCCTGCTCTGTTTCTCTTCCTCCCACCATTGAGCTGGGGTGGAGTAGGGGCTTGGGTCCCGTGGAGCCACAGCTGTGGTACGTTACCCGGTTCACTGAGGTCTGCCCTTTTCTCCGGGTGTGTGCAGTCTGACGCCATTCACTTTCCTGTTGCTCTCTCAGGATTAGTTGCACCAATTAAATTTTCTAATTGTATCCAGTTTTAGGAGGAAGCCTCTGTCTCTCCTCTCATGCTGCCATCTTTCCCACTTTTTTTTTAATAAGCTGGTTTCATGTTTGGAAACTTTTAAGTACACAGTAGGATACATTATAATTAGAATTGCAGACTTCTTAGCATCATAAGGATTGTGGCTTCCACCAGCAGAATTTTATTTTTTTTTACACAATTTTCTCATGTTTTAGAAAGCTTGTCCTAGCTCTACTTCAAACTGGATTTGTTAAGAGAACTTCTGTACATTTTTCTAAAAACTGTAATTTATCTAGTCCTAAGGATCTCCACTAATAAACAACATAAGAAACCAGTAGGTTACCAACTCAACAATGACATTAATTTTAAATGTTCAAACCTTGGCTATTAACAAATGAAGGAACTCAATTGCAAATCACATATATTTTAGACCTCTTTCTTAGAGAATTTAACTTTGGGGTCATATTTTCCCACTAAAACTTCTTTTTCTGCCCATGACATCAGTGATTAGTCTTTGTCAACTCTTCCACACCAGCTTCCCACTTCTCAAGAGCCACAGAGATTCCTTCTGGGAGTGATGGGATTGTGGGGAATCTAGCACCATCTGTGTCTTGTTAAGGGGTTTGAAAGTCATCAGCTAAGCCAGCAGTCCTCCCATGCTGCCTGTCACCAATGGTTAGGTCAGGTGCAGGCATGAGATCTAAACCAGACAATCGCATTCAGGATCTTCTCTACTGAGCATGAACAAGGAAGCGGTATCTCTAGAAAACCCTGCACCTATCATAAATTTGGGTTAAGATCCAACCTTCGGATGATGTGACATGGCAGAATGCAAAAAAAAAAGTGAAAGAACTGGATTATTTGACACTATCATTGCTTTGAATCTTTCACTTTCTGCTGTCAAGGATTTCTACAAATCAGGTCATCTCATTTATACTGACAGCTAATGTCTATCCATGCTAAGCATAATATTACTATTTGTGTTCTAGTCTAGTCCTCAACTCATGACAAGGGTTTCTAGTACCCATCCAAAAGGTTTTTAATACAAAATGAGGGCTAGTGGAGATGAACTCAATGGCATAAATATAAGGACAATTGATCACCACGTAAGTCTAAACAGTAAGGTTGAGGTTGATATGACTGAAGCTGAGAGTTTGCCTTGAGGGTTAGTAAGACCAGTTTGAACATATAGAAATGAGTCTCTGTGTCCATGGTGATTTCCTGCTTATTCATTTTAACTTCAACTTGTTTCTTTCTTCTTGTTTTTTTCCTGATAGAAGACCAATTGTATAAAGGCAACAAAACGTACATTGTACATGTCTTTATTTCTTCCTTCAGCTAAAGTGTAAGGTTCAGAAGGACATAAATGTGTTTAGGCATTTGCCTAATGTAGTTCTAGAAGCTAGTTTCATACCTGATATTTACTAAATATCTAATTGGTCTGAATAATGAAGTAAGTTTTCGTTTAGTGCCATGGTACACAGAAGAAGAAATTTTGATTAATTGTATGTCATGTTTATTTTTTAGTAATGTGATGGCGAGGAATCAGTTTCTTCCTTTCTATTCTAAGTGATGTTACTCATCATTATCCTGTCCCAGCGAAGTGCTCATTTTATGGGGACTGTGTATCTCAGTAACTAGCCACATACACACACACAGATTGATATTATGATGGCTAACTTCATGTATCAACCTGACTAGCCCATTGGGTGCCTGATGTTTGGTTAACATATAATGTTAATAATAAAACATTATTCTAGGTGTATCTGTGAGGGTGTTTCTGCAGGGGATTAAATTTGAATTGGTAAATTTGACTGACTAAAGCCCATTGCTCTTCCTAATGTGAAAGGGTCTCATCTAAACCATTGAAAACCTGGATAGAACAAAAGGGCTGAATAAGAGAGAATTCTCTCTTTCTGTCTTCAACTGGCACATTGGTCTTCTATCTTTGGATTTAGACTCAGACTAGAACTTACACCATTAGCTTTCTTAATTCTCAAACCTTTGGGTCAGCACCAGAACTATACCATCATTCCTCCTAGGTCTCCAACTTGCTGACTGCAGATCTTGGGTCTTCTCAGCCTCCATGTGAGCCAATATAATAAACTTATCTGAAGAACCTAGACTAATATAGATGTCAGGTAAAGAGATAGATAATTAATAGAAATTATGGAAAAGATGCATTATAAGAAAATGTTAATAGTGAAGCAGTGAGGTGATGAGAGAAAGAGCAGATTTAATAAGGAAAACATAAATATATATATCACAGATGTAAGCACAATTTTATTTTTTAAATAATGAAATATTCTATTTTATTTTTAAAGTCTTCCTTTTCTTCTATATTGTCAGTATACATTTGATTAATATATTCATGGATTTACCCACTCATTTATGCAACAATCACTCATCTTTGAGTCTCCAATGTTAACCAGGTTAAAGGCACACAATTAATGATATCATTACCTGCAGTCAAAGAAAACACAAACCCACCCAGCGAAAGGCTCCATGCTAGGGTTAGCCTCAGTGTGCATGTGATAAAGGAAGGGGTGGTTAAATCAGACTGGTGAGTCCTGCTAAACTTTGAAGGAGGAGGAATCTTTAATAACACTCTTGAGTGTTCTGTTGCTGTACACAATATCTTCTTTGGCCTTTCCAATGGTCTGTCAGGAGAGACATAGTGTATAGCATCTCTTTTGATATGGTGATTTTGCTTCTATTTCTAACCCTCAAGCTACTCCCAAGCCTGACTTTGCTGCACCTATCTTGTCATAAATAGGCAAATGGAAGGAGTACACCACCATGTTAAAAAGTGTTTTATTCCTGCAATTCAGAAGACACTAACCTCTGGCTTGAAATCTGCACAGCATAATGATCTTTGCACCCAAACTATTGAATCCTACCTCTTTGAGGTGGAAATGTCTGTACATTTACTGAGGCTTTAGGCAGGGTTATGTTGGACTAGCAGTTAAATAGTTAGGTTAGAAATAAAAAAGTATTTAATGATTTATTGGAAAGTCAATGGCATAATGTGTGAGGTGCCTCTCTAAAAGTATACTAAAAGTGTCAAAATTCCATGTAATTTTCCATACATAAAAATGGCATAATATCCTACAGGTGTCAGCTATTTATTTCTACTTGATTTGCTTGTTAGTAAAATATTTCAATAGTCTTCTATGTTTATCTGGCATGTCCTAATAAATATCCAAGGTAAGCAAGCAGCTAGGTAGGTTCTGAAAAATATATTAAACACTAAGCATTTATTTCCATTTATCTGAAGTCCTTCTAATTGTTGTGGTCAATCCCTGTAACATTAATTCATGGTGTTGATTCTTGTACTGTTCATTGTGAAATGTACATTCTTTGTGTAATATTCTGATGCCCCTGGTAAATACATTTTCTTTGCCTTAAACTCTCTAAAAGAAATAATAAAAATTGCCTAAGTGCAACCACAACCTCTTAAAAATAAGACCATTTATTCTATTTTGAAATGGTACTCAATTTTCAGTGGATATGTACTTTTGGGGAATACATGCTACTATGATGGTGAACATATTCTATGCACTTTTCCAGATACACTTTGGCCATAAAACAGCTCAGCAGGTACTCTGACTTGTAAATTTTTCCACAATTAAAAAAAAAACCTATATTTTTTCAAAGAAATGAACTTATAGTTGTAAAGCTAATGTGTATCTTTGACATTTTCCATATTTACACTGTATATATTTTGCTTTGGGTTGATATATTTACCCGTAAGTTTTGAGTTGCTATTGATAAGTACACATTGTATATATGGTATGTGTGTGTGCATAGATATATCTGATTCCAGACTTACAATATATTTTTATTTTTGCATGGGGTTATGTTTGTCTATTCTGATGTATCAGTGTAAGGGTAATCACACAATGTGAGTCACAAGTCATCAAGTCATTACTGTAATTCTTTTGTGTAGCAGAAATGTGTGTGTGTGTGTGTGTGTGTGTATGTAATTATAATTTCTACACAGCTCACAAGAATACAGAAAAAAAGAGAAGCAAATCTATGCATTTATTTGTGGTATGCATGTCACCTGTTCTTTACACTTAGTGTCACATAGCTCCCGTAATGATAAATATTATCATTACATCTACCAATTAGTAGATTGCCAGCAATCCCTCTAGTGAACTACGATTTATCAACTCCATGATGAATTTATTTAGAACAGTGAACAATAGCTGTATTATTAAGAGATCATTGCTCTAAGGTTTCAAGGGTATTACTCTGCTTTAAAGGGCACAAAGTCCCTCAATAGTAATAACTGTTCTAACAAATGATAAGTAAATGTTTTATTTGGGTTCATGTCATCGATTTATCTGATTAACATTTTTGAATTATTAAGTCAGACACTTACATGGAAATTAAGCATTTCCTTCTTTCTCTTTTGCTTGTTTGCAACTGCAGTCAAAGGAATTTTAAGAAGAAGACATGACTAATTCTGTCCTGTTCACTGATTCACTCTTGGAAATTATAAACCTATAAATATTATCAACTTATTTGGGAGGGAATAACAACTTGCTAATTTAATTCCTACTGATCTGTTCATATTTAATATATAAAATTATTCACATAGTAATTTTTAGAAAAACTTTCAGAATTACTTATTATTAATCCCTTTAGTCAGGCTTACCTGTTATCTCATTAGCTATTTCAAGAATTTATTGAGTGGTGAAAATTTCCATCTACTTCTATCACACATAAACCCAACTCAGATTATGGTGCAACTTCTGTCTGTAAATTTCTAAGACTACCACGTTTCCCATCTATCTTTACTAAATGTTTGTAGATCTTGTTTCATACTCTTTTTCTAGTCATTTCAAGGTAACATTGCTAAAATGCTTCCCATTTTCCTGAGAAATTTGAAGCAACCAAGGAGAGATCCACAGGCTTGTTCTACCTCTTCTACCCAGTTCCTTGTTTCTCTGCTAACATGTTGCCCGTTGCTTACAGAGAACTGCCTGTCCTTCCGGCTGAGGCCTCCCCTCCCTATGAATCCCAGATCCCATTCATTCTTGATAGTTGAGGAAATCATTCCAACACTTCTTTCTTTTTTGCTATGAATGTTCCTTCGACTACCACATCTTTTCTATCAGTGCAGAAAAATGTTGCTAGTTCTCCAATATTTATAAAAAAGAACAAAAACAAAACTAAAGAGAGCAAAAAAACCTCTTGTGATCACCCTGATATTCTAGGTTCCATGTCATTTCTTATTTTCTTTCACCTCACATTGTCTTCTCATTTTCTCTAATTTCTTCTGTCCCTTTTTGTTGAACCCAAACCAATTCATATGTTTTTTCCTCCAATGCACTACTCCACTCCACTCCACCTTTCCTTTTAAACTTTCCAGTAAATTCCATGTAGCTAAATCCAATGGCTAAATTTTAATCCTTATATTGGGTTGAATGTTGCCCTCCCAAAACTCGTGTCGACCTGGAACCTCAGAATGTGATCTTACTTAGGAATAGAGTTTTTTGAAGATGTAATTAGTTAAGAGGAGGTCATACTGGATTAGAGTGGGCCCGATCCAGTAACTAGGGTCCTTCTAAAAAGAAAACAGACACACAAAAGGCACATGGGGAAAAGGCTGTATTGCTACAGAGGCAGAGATTGGAGTTAAGCTGCCACAAACTGAGGAATGGCACAGATTATCAGCAGCCATCAGAAGTAAGAAAGGACCCTTCTCCACAGCCTTCTTGCTGACACCTTGATTTCAAGCTCTAGAATCCAGAACTATGAGAGAACAACTTTCTCCTGTTTGAAACCACCCAGTTTGTCGTTAAGTGTTGAGGCAGCCCAGGAAGCTTATCTAGTCCTCATTTTACTGAACAGTAAGTAACAGTTAACTTGATAGCTCATTTTCTCCTACTGTAAACATTTAATTTACTTGGCTACTAAGACACCACACTCATCTGGTTTTTCTATTTCACTGGATGATTCTTATCAGTCTACTGGACCTTCTTCATCTCCCAGACCAGCATATTTTAGGGATTAACCCTTGCACTTTTTCCCCTTTTTTATTAATGATGTACTTTGTTGGTGATCCCATTCAGCCTCATGGCCTTAAATGTCATCTATGTGTGGGTATATGAATAAATCCTAAATTTATATTTCCAGTCCATACTTTCCACGTGAACTCTCTATGCAGCTTTCTTCTTATAATTTCCACCTTTACTCTAACAGACAAATCATTACAATACACACCAAACTGATAAAACAATAAGTAAGAATGTGCTATTTTGTGTACTAATTAATAGGGAATATTTGCCCTGTGTCTCCAACCAGTAAGTAATAAAAATTAATAATCTGACTATAGCTTTGATTAAATGTCTTGTTGTATATTCTTAACTGGAGTTCTGGTTTTTGAAATGTGCAACATGGACCATAAAATTTATGGTATATATTTGTTAAAAATTGACTTTGTCCCTTGAGTCAACAGTTCAATAATATTATCTTTTGAGAAATCCTCTAACAAAGAAGATGGTTTTATTAATTTATTAGGGGCAATTTGAAATATAACTCATATACTATCCTAATGAACTCATGTATTTACTTTTGTATATATATATATATATACATATATACATATATATATATATATGGTATATTTATCTGAGCAAATTTTTTTATAGAAGGACACATGCCAATGTCGAGGCAAATCAGAAACTCTAGAATATCCTACAGATTAAACTTCAGGATTTATCAATAATACATAAACACAAACAATATTATTCAGGTATACTTTAAAGAAAGATAAGGGAAAAAATAAAACATTTTGAAACTAGTTATTTGAAAAGCTTCACATTTTTAGACAAACTTTTGAGAATAGTAAGAGCCCTATCTTTGCCCTCCCAAGTAATACCAGATCTCGGGTGATTTTTGATGGAGAAAGGAACTGCACAAAGGGACAAAACTAATAAATAATATTATTAATTGCCAAACAAGACACTGAGAGACATGAGGACACACACGTCAGTAAAAAGTGGTGGAATACAATGTTCCACATGCATTATTCACTTGTTTAATGGAGTGGGGACTCCAGGAAATGCAATGCCAATAGAATTTCTTTCTGAAACTGTAACATATTGGCACAGAAAGATTGGGGACATGGGTAGACATTATAATTAACGTGGAGATGAGCATAGTCATAAGGGGTTACTAGACAGTTTGGTAGCTGTTAGGAAACATCTGCTATGTATATACACACAAATGGGTTCTCATGGTTCTAGAGGGAGGGAAGTCCAAGATCAAGATGCTGGCAGATTTGGGGCCAACCTGCTTGAGGACCAAAGCTTTGGGGATGGCCTGCTTCCTGGTTCACAGATGACCCTCTTCTCACATGCCCTCATATGGTGAAGGAGCTCTGTGGGGTCTCATTTTCAACACCACTAATCCCATGTATAAGGGCCCCACTCTCACTACCTCATCCAAATACCACCACCGTGGGGTTTATGTTTCATCACATGAATTTTGAGGAGATACAAGCACTAAGTCCGCAGCAGACCCTATCCAAACATCAGAAAAATCATGTTAGCTTTATATTTTATTCAAAATCCAATTATTACTCCTTACTTCCTCTTTCACTGTGCTATTTTAAGCCATCATCATCTCTTTGTTGGCATATAGCACTAGACTCTAACCGAGCTCTCCCTTTCAAATATTATTTCTCTACAGTTCATAGGAGCCAGGATATTCCTTTATAAATATATTTATATATATTATCCCTGCCTTATAGCCACCAATGCCCTGGGAGGCATTTATTGCAGGACACATATTCTATCCTGGGCCCATGGGATGAAGCCTTCCCGGCATTCCTCTCTCACTCCTTCCATACCATCCAAAATGCTCCTTCTTCTCATGCTCTCTTACCCTTCTTCTACTCAAACAAGTCAAGCTTCTTCCTACCATAGAGTTTTTGCCTTAATTGTCATTCATTTAGATCTTACTGTAAATCTTTTGTAACTGTTTCTTGAAATTAAAATTTTGGTTTAACTTTGGTTCCACAGAGGTCTTCCATACCTATCTGATTTCAGTTATTCTAAAATTCACCTGCATGAAGAGACTATGTGTTATGATATTAATAATGTACTTTCATTAAAGGTGTCAGGTTATACCATCTTATAATACATATCAATTATCTTGAGTGTTGATTATAAGGGTATCTTATCAAGATACCTGATCAAGAATATATACTCTTGAGGTGCTTCAACTTTACTTTATGGCAGGAAGCATATACTCCAGGGAGGACTACTGTAAGTCTTTCAGCCGTCACCTTGAGAAATTAGATTTAATTGGTAAAATTTGCATGCTTTTAAGCAGAATGATGAATGTTTAGCCTGGGGTCTCATAAATGATGTTAAAGGATTTAATGAGGTGGGGTTGGCTTAAATGTCTTACACACAGTCAACACTCTGAATAAGGTACCAATATCCAGAGCAATCTGAAAAATGTACCTTTGGGGATGGGACACTTAAATCAATCACTAACAACCCATCTAACTTCTGAATTTGGAAGCTTTCTGTCTGATTTTGTTTCCTAAGGGAATAGCTCTGTAATGGAACTTCATCCAATTTATAAATATTTGAAATGAGTTTCATGAACCGTTTTGTGTCTGGTTTGCTAATTAATGTTTAACTGATACGTGTCAGAATAGTGGTCACAATTGGTCTGGCGTGTGCTATCAAGTTATGGGCAGAACAATCATTGCCTTTTCAAACAGGATACTATTCTTTTAAAAAAATCTAAAAGTTGTGCTTGACCACCCTAGTTTTTTCTCCAAGCCTCCCATCCAGTGGTAATCAGGGGAACAAATTATTTAAAAAACCAAACTGGTTTAAACGGAATCCATTCCCCCATCACTTTAACTGTTCCTTTGGGAAGTCTTTAGCTAGCCTTGGGGGCAAATATTTGTCCTATAGACAGCCACTATTTTTCCTGTTTCTATTCCTAAGATGACATACTGTGTGAGGAGAAATCATTACGCATTCCTGTGTCAGACATGAGCAACTTTTCCTCAGAATATCCTCTGGCCTGTCTGTCATGCTCTTTTTCCACCTGGAGCTTCTTGTGTTGCTGACAGTTGTAGCTGAGTTTTGCTCCAAGGGTAACTGATGCTTGCTGGGGTCCACTCACCCTCCCTGGCTGACCGAACTCCTTGCTGACTGCAGATCCTGGAATGATAGCCAGTTTTTCCATCCAGCTGCTAGCGTGGCTTTGACCCTGCCTTCCATGCTTCCAACTCTTGCTTCAAAATCACCTTGTCCTGACACATAAAGCTCTGCAAGAGGTATCTGCCGTTTAACTCAACACTTTACAAACCAGGAGGAATAGGGGTTGTTGAAGAAGTGAAACTCACTGGCTCTGGTCATGCTCCAGGTTGGGAGAGGAGGCTCTGCCTTGCATTCTAACACACAGGCTTCAAGCTACACACTCAGTCCTTGCCATTTTCAACCTATTTGAATTCATTGCTCCTTTCTCTCATCCCTCCTTCTTTGTATTATCATCTCCCAAATTGTATCCTCCTCAATTAGGGAGTTAGACAGAATTTTGACTTGTAGAATTTTTCTTCCCCATGCAATATAGTGCTCTCTTACATGACAAAAGGGACTTGCAGATATAGTAGATATCACTAATAAGCTCACCTTAGCATAAGGAAATTGTTAGGATTAGTGCAGTGAGCCAGATGTAACCATGACCCCTTAAAAACAGGAAAAGAAGGCAGAAGAAGAAGAGAGATAGCAGAAGAGGAAGTCAGAGACATTAGGAATATAAAATGGCTTGACCCACTATTTCGATGGGAAGGGAGCACTGACTATGGAATGTGAGTGGCCTCCAGAGGCTGAGATGATTGACACCCAACAAGAAGCAAGGAAATGGGGTCTCACACCTACAGTCACAAACGCTGAATTCTGTTAACAAATTGAATGATGCCGGATATAAATTCACCTTCAATGTCTCCAGTGGGGAGTGCAATTCTGCATCACCTTGATTTAGGCCTTGGGAAACCCTAAGCAGAGTACCCAACCAAGCTTGCCTAGATGACTGACCTATAAAACTATGAGATGATAAATTTATGCTATATATGCCCCAGATTCTGTGATCATTTGTCACATCAGCAGTGTAAAATTAATAAAAATAGTTAAAATTTAATGATGATTAGGGTTAAATCCTCTACACACTAAGAGAAGTCTAATAGCTGAATTCTACGCTTTATTGTTGACATTCTTAAGTTTACATGGAAATATCTGGAATACTCTTTCTAATAGATGAGCATGGAGAGGGGTTGTCTTGCTATGAGTTCTAGCACCTTCTGTCTGTTGCTCATGCATGCTTACTAAGCTTCATGACTAACCCACAAAGATTCTATCCAGAGAAATGATTCAACAGAAGATATTAAAAGGCATTAGGTTAATAATTACAGGGGAAAAATCACACGATTGCTGGTAAAGCTTTTTTTCAACTAAAATTAATTTTATCCTATACTAGGGGCTCCTGGCTTCATAAAATCCATAGACCAAGAGGGCTCTTGAAGGTGACTTCCTTTTCCCTCTTCTTTTCCATGCTAAATATTCCCAATGTGTAATTTTTTCCTCTAAATCTATAGAATAGCTTCAAGAGAACCTGCCTTTCTCATTTAAGTTAAGAGATTTAGTAGGTACTGACTATACACAGGGCCTTATAAATTGCAATTAGCTCACTCCCTCTTACACCAATGGATGGCCTATTTCTGAAATTATAAAACAAATGTAGGTATTTTTAATTAAAATATCTTAATAGAGCATATTCTGTCTTTCCACTCTAGGCACATATTTGCACATATGTACTAACGTACATATGTGTCTATTGATCATCTTTTTAGCTTTCTCAGCTTTACCTTATATCTTAGTTCGTTCACAACAAAATACCTTAATTTGATGATTCTGCAACTATTTGTACAATATTAAGATTTTGTGATCTCTAAAAGAGAGAAAGGCAAGGAATGTGGTTGATTCCTTTGCGTACTACCAATGAAGTTCTGAACGAGTAATATGGAAGTGAGAATGCAGGGAGGAGGAGAGTGAAAGAGTAAAGAAAGCATACTTCACATTTTATAGGGTTACTTTATCCATATTCTTGAATCCTCAAGCATCATATAGTTACTGTATCCATATCTGTACCTACAATCTTGATTTAGGATGCCACTTCAAGAACAAAAAAGTAACATGATTCCTATGTGTCAAACAGTGTGTAAGAATTTTCTCTGTATTACAATACTTGATCCTCAAAGTTATACTATCAGTTAGGCATATTGTAGTTATTTTGGATAGATAAAATTGTGGTATAGTGGTTCACTAAGGAAAAGCAACCAAAATTAATTCAACTTGTGTTAAAGGACCCAGAATTGAACCCAGGCCTTTGGAAATGTGGTAATATACAAGCTACCTGTATTTTCTGCTATACCACAGCAAGATATCTATGAAACACCCTACTTTTTAGGTTCCTGTTACATTCACTAGTTCAAGTTCTTATTAATTGGATATTTTACTGTTATTATCTTGTCATGATTATTGATTCTTTAATTAGGTCAATAATCCAGAAATACTGATTTTATTCATTCATTCTCTTCTGAAAAAAGAAATTCTGGCTCAGAGTAAAGTCCAGATTTTCAAGATCAAATCTGTATGAATATTTAAGGATCCACCATCAGTGTAAAATGAAGAAAAATGCTATGAAAAAATAGAGGCACCAAAATGAGGCCTCTTCCTTTAAACAGCGGACCGTTTATTTGGACAGATAGTGAGATATGCAAGCACAAAGTCAAAACATGATGGGATAGTCTAGTAGTGTCAACTCCTGGGCATAAACATTTGCAATATTACAATGTGTTATATAATTAACCAAGGCAATAATCATTAACTCAGTCAATAAACATGGTTTTAGGTGCTGGGGATATAGCAGAAAATAAAACAATTTGGGGAGTTCGGAATGGTTGCAAGGCTATATTATGACATGGTTCAAAAGATTATAATGAACATAATTCACCTTTAGCCAGGTTCTATAATATTTAGAGGGGTTAAATGGGAAAAAGTGAGGGATATTTGAGGCAGTACAAAACACACAGGTGAGAATGGTCATGAGATTTTGGCCCCTCATGGGTAGTCCCCAAAGTCACCTACAATTCCATGGATAATTTTGAGCTAAATTAGGGAGTTTTGATGTTTGACATCAGAACTTAACATTTTAATAGTTGTGGAGAACCATTAAATCTGTGGGCAAGGAATCATCATGAAAATTCAGGGTTTGGGAGAAATAAATCTGACATTAAGGTATAGGATGAATTGTTCAGGAAAAGATTGGAAGTGAAAATAGTAAAGAAGCCTGGAAGAAAGAATAGAGGGAGAAAGCTGAGGGAAAATAATAAAATATGAACATTATAAAAATTATTTTACATGTGAATTATAGTTACCCTTAGCAGTGTTTGGGAGTATGAGAATATCACTTACTCCTTCTCTGGCTCAGTATTTAATACACATCGCAGAACTGAGGTGCAGGAGAGGGTAGAGATAGCAGGGTAGAGTGAGCCCAGCATTTAATTTCAAATACTGCCCTAGGTATCTGGGTGAAGGGAATAGAGATAGCAATTTATCTTGGCCTCACTGCATTCAGTAGAAAGTTTTATATGAAACCAACACCCTGCAAAAATGTGCCACTACCACTACCAACTTACACTTACACCCTTTGCATTGCTGACACTTCTTTCTGATGAGATAGTACATTTCCATTGAATCCTTTCTCTTACACATGCTAATTAGATAAAGGAAATTAAATAATGATTATGGATGAGTATTATCAAATATTTAAAGTACCAAAGGAAAGCTTAATGGATAATGATTTTCTTGATGTAAACTTAGATTTACCTAAATGGTCTGTTATCTTATGTTACATAATTAACCAAGGCAATAATTATTAATTAAACCAATTGACATGGTTTTAGGTGCTGGGGCCATAGCAGTAAATAAATAAGATCCCTGCCTACCTGAAAATTAACATAAATATATTACACATAGTATTAAGACATTTCACTGTTTCACATGCAAAAAAAGTTATGAAAGCATCAGAGGCTGATCTGTGAGAAGCATCTTCCTTACTAAGTGAGAAAGTCCTGGGCTTCTTATCAGAGTAGAACATCTCCAAAGAACCATGCTTCTCCTTTAGTTCTAAAACCTTTTCTTTCCATTCCAATTTAAGAGCTGACATCATCAAGGAAACCCATCCTGGACCATCTTGCCTGGCTTCCTCATCCCATTTCTGGTATAGAAAGCCCTATGGTGACAGAGAAAAACACATTAAACAATATTTCTAGTTCTTAGTTTTCCACTCGCCAGCTTTGTGGTTTTGAAATAGTCACATAAATTTAGAAACTTTGATTATCCAATCTGGGAGGAAAAAACATGGGAATTAAATTAGGAACCTAATTAAGACACTGGAATATATAAAACCACCTCGCATCATTTCAGCAGTCTTAATTTTGCTAGAACATTTTTACAAATATTATGTTTAGTACCTAGTAAGGGAGAGAGAAGTTTGTGAAAAAAATGACATGTTATATAGAATAGAAAAGAGTGTGGAACTAACCTTTAAAGAAGTTGGAAATAAAGAATTCAAATTTCAGCATGAAGCTTGTGTTTCCCAAAGTGATGGAGCCTGTCCCACCCATGTGATTGATTAGGAACAAAATTACCCTCCTCTGTCTCTATTAATGCACAGGAAGAAGAAACAGTTAGAAGCACTCAAAGAATAGCTAAAATAGAGCTATGGGCATAGTAAGTTCCCAATTATAGTTATTATAATTGCCAACATTGTTCATACTACAATGGGAGGAGAGTATATTCCTTTAACCGAAGGAAGTGTATTTACCATATGTTTCCAGTGGTGGAAAACACACAGGCTGGCATTCAGCATACACATTTGTGATTGTGTTCGTCTCCATTCATCCCAGAAATGCTTAGGAATCTTCTTGAACGTCTTGCCTGCTAAGATGTGTTATAAATGCTTGAAACACATTGTTTCCTCTCTATCTTCCACACCCAAATCCAAAATAGTCTAGTTTCCTTGCTTTGAATTATCAGCCAAAATGACTTCACTGGGTAAAAACCTGAGAGAAAGCTCAGTCAAAAATTCAGATACAGTTATATCCTTACACACACATGTAACCAAGAGCTTAGAAAGGCTTCACTTTGGCTGTGTTTGTGTATCACTGCTATGTAACAGGAAGTGTTGCTACAGGAAGTCAAAAACTTATCTAAAAGTTTGTTGATTTGGGGGGCGGAGCCAGGATGGCGGCGTGAGTAGAGCAGTGGAAATCCCCTCCCAAAAACACATAGAGCTATGAAAATATAACAAAGAAAAATCTTCCTAAAATAGAGACCACAGGACACAGGACAACATCCAGACCACATCCACACCTGCAAGAACCCAGCACCTTGTGAAGGGGAGTGCTTTTTGGAAGTCTTAAAGGGGCAGGACAGGTCACTTAGACCAGAGGCAGGGAATCAGGGGATCTCTGGGCACTCTAACCCCCTGGGCAGCAGGGAGCACAGAGGCCCCTTACGGAGATAAATGGCCTCCTGGCCGCTCCCCATCCAATGGGGCTCCACCATTTTGGAGGAACAGCCCCAGCCAGGCCAAGCCCACAGCAACAGCGGAGATAAACCCCAAAGCAACTGGGCAGGAAGCAGAAACCCTGTCTGCGCACAGCTGCCCAGCACAAGCAACTAGAGGTCGCTATTCTCCCAGGAAAAGGCTACAAACCAACAAGAAGGGAAGCTCTTCCAGCGGTCACTTGTACCAGCTCTGCAAACTATCTCTATCACCATGAAAAGGCAAAACTACAGGCAGACAAAGATCACAGAGACAACACCTGAGAAGGAAACAGACCTAACTAGTCCTCCTGAAAAAGAATTCAAAATAAAAATCATGAACATGCTGACAGAGATGCAGAGAAAAATGCAAGAGCAATGGGATGAGATGCAGAGAAAAATGCAAGAGCAGTGGGATGAGATGCAGAGAAAAATGCAAGAGCAGTGTGATGAAGTCCAGAAGGAGATCACAGATGTCTGGAAAGAGATCACAGAAGTGAAACAATCCCTGGAAGGATTTATAAGCAGAATGGATAAGATGCAAGAGGCCATTGAAGGAATAGAAGCCAGAGAACAGGAACGTATAGAAGCTGACATAGAGAGAGATAAAAGGATCTCCAGGAATGAAACAACACTAAGAGAAATATGTGACCAATACAAAAGGAAAAACATTCGTATTATAGGGATACCAGAAGAGGAAGAAAGAGGAAAAGGGATAGAAAGTGTCTTTGAAGAAATAATTGCTGAAAACTTCCCCAAACTGGGGGAGGAAATAATCGAACAGACCATGGAATTACACAGAACCCCCAACAGAAAGGATCCAAGGAGGACAACACCAAGACACATAATAATTAAAATGGCAAGGATCAAGGACAAGGAAAGAGTTTTAAAGGCAGCTAGAGAGAAAAAGGTCACCTATAAAGGAAAACCAATCAGGCTAACATCAGACTTCTCAACAGAAACCCTACAGGCCAGAAGAGAATGGCATGATATACTTAATGCAATGAAACAGAAGGGCCTTGAACCAAGGATACTGTATCCACCACGACTATCATTTAAATATGATGGTGGGATTAAACAATTCCCAGACAAGCAAAAGCTGAGGGAATTTGCTTCCCACAAACCACCTCTACAGGGCATCCTACAGGGACTGCTCTAGATGGGAGCACCCCTAAAAAGAGCACAGAACAAAACACACAACATATGAAGAATGGAGGAGGAGGAATAAGAAGGGAGAGAAGAAAAGAATCTCCAGACAGTGTATATAACAGCTCAATAAGCGAGCTAAGTTAGGCAGTAAGATACTAAAGAAGCTAACCTTGAACCTTTGGTAACCACGAATCTAAAGCCTGAAATGGCAATAAGTACATATCTCTCACTAGTCACCCTAAATGTAAATGGACTTAATGCACCAATCAAAAGACATAGAGTAATAGAATGGATAAAAAAGCAAGACCCATCTATATGCTGCTTACAAGAAACTCACCTTAAACCCAAAGATAAGCATAGACTAAAAGTCAAGGGATGGAAAAACATATTTCAGGCAAACAACAGTGAGAAGAAAGCAGGGGTTGCAGTACTAATATCAGACAAAATAGACTTCAAAACAAAGAAAGTAACAAGAGATAAAGAAGGCCACTACATAATGATAAAGGGCTCAGTCCAACAAGAGGATATAACCATTATAAATATATATGCACCCAATACAGGAGCACCAGCATATGTGAAGCAAATACTAACAGAACTAAAGAGGGAAATAGACTGCAATGCATTCATTGTAGGAGACTTCAACACACCACTCACCCCAAAGGATAGATCCACCGGGCAGAAAATAAGTAAAGACACACAGGCACTGAACAACACACTAGAACAGATGGACCTAATAGACATCTATGGAACTCTACATCCAAAAGCAACAGGATATACATTCTTCTCAAGTGCACATGGAATATTCTCCAGAATAGACCACATACTAGCTCACAAAAAGAGCCTCAGTAAATTCCAAAATATTGAAATTCTACCAACCAATTTTTCAGACCACAAAGGTATGAAAGTAGAAATAAATTCTACAAAGAAAACAAAAAGGCTCACAAACACATGGAGGCTTAACAACATGCTACTAAATAATCAATGGATCAATGAACAAATCAAAATAGAGATCAAGGAATATATAGAAACAAATGACAACAACAACACTAAGCCCCAACTTCTGTGGGATGCAGCGAAAGCAGTCTTAAGAGGAAAGTATATAGCAATCCAGGCACACTTGAAGAAGGAAGAACAATCCCAAATGAATAGTCTAACATCACAATTATTAAAACTGGAAAAAGAAGAACAAATGAGGCCTAAAGTCAGCAGAAGGAGGGACATAATAAAGATCAGAGAAGAAATAAACAAAATTGAGAAGAATAAAACAATAGCAAAAATCAACGAAACCAAGAGCTGGTTCTTTGAGAAAATAAACAAAATAGATAAGCCTCTAGCCCAACTTATTAAGAGAAAAAGAGAGTCAACACAAATCAACATAATCAGAAATGAGAATGGAAAAATCACGACAGACTCCACAGAAATACAAAGAATTATTAAAGACTACTATGAAAACCTATATGCCAACAAGCTGGAAAACCTAGAAGAAATGGACAACTTCCTAGAAAAATACAACCTCCCAAGACTGACCAAGGAAGAAACACAAAAGTTAAACAAACCAATTACAAGCAAAGAAATTGAAACAGTAATCAAAAAACTACCCAAGAACAAAACCCCGGGGCCGGACGGATTTACCTCGGAATTTTATCAGACACACAGAGAAGACATAATACCCATTCTCCTTATAGTGTTCCACAAAATAGAAGAAGAGGGAATACTCCCAAACTCATTCTATGAAGCCAACATCACCCTAATACCAAAACCAGGAAAAGACACCACCAAAAAAGAAAATTACAGACCAATATCCCTGATGAATGTAGATGCAAAAATACTCAATAAAATATTAGCAAACAGAATTCAACAGTATATCAAAAGGATCATACACCATGACCAAGTGGGGTTCATCCCAGGGATGCAAGGATGGTACAACATTCGAAAATCCATCAACATCATCCACCACATCAACAAAAAGAAAGACAAAAACCACATGATCATCTCCATAGATGCTGAAAAAGCATTTGACAAAATTCAACATCCATTCATGATAAAAACTCTCAGCAAAATGCGAATAGAGGGCAAGTACCTCAACATAATAAAGGCCATATATGATAAACCCACAGCCAGCATTATACTGAACAGCGAGAAGCTGAAAGCATTTCCACTGAGATCGGGAACCAGACAGGGATGCCCACTCTCCCCACTGTTATTTAACATAGTACTGGAGGTCCTAGCCACGGCAATCAGACAAAACAAAGAAATACAAGGAATCCAGATTGGTAAAGAAGAAGTTAAACTGTCACTATTTGCAGATGATATGATACTGTACATAAAAAACCCTAAAGACTCCACTCCAAAACTACTAGAACTGATATCAGAATACAGCAAAGTTGCAGGATACAAAATTAACACACAGAAATCTGTAGCTTTCCTATACACTAACAACGAATCAATAGAAAGAGAAATCAGGAAAACAATTCCATTCACCATTGCATCAAAAAGAATAAAATACCTAGGAATAAACCTAACCAAAGAAGTGAAAGACTTATACTCTGAAAACTACAAGTCACTCTGAAGAGAAATTAAAAGGGACACTAATAAATGGAAACTCATCCCATGCTCATGGCTAGGAAGAATTAATATCGTCAAAATGGCCATCCTGCCCAAAGCAATATACAGATTTGATGCAATCCCTCTCAAATTACCAGCAACATTCTTCAATGAATTGGAACAAATAATTCAAAAATTCATATGGAAACACCAAAGACCCCGAATAGCCAAAGCAATCCTGAAAAAGAAGAATAAAGTAGGGGGGATCTCACTCCCCAACTTCAAGCTCTACTACAAAGCCATAGTAATCAAGACAATTTGGTACTGGCACAAGAACAGAGCCACAGACCAGTGGAACAGATTAGAGACCCCAGAAATTAACCCAAACATATATGGTCAATTAATATTTGATAAAGGAGCCATGGACATACAATGGCAAAATGACAGTCTCTTCAACAGATGGTGCTGGCAAAACTGGACAGCTACATGTAGGAGAATGAAACTGGACCATTGTCTAACCCCATATACAAAGGTAAACTCAAAATGGATCAAAGACCTGAATGTAAGTCATGAAACCATTAAACTCTTGGAAAAAAACATAGGCAAAAACCTCTTAGACATAAACATGAGTGATCTCTTCTTGAACATATCTCCCCGGGCAAGGAAAACAACAGCAAAAATGAGCAAGTGGGACAACATTAAGCTGAAAAGCTTCTGTACAGCGAAAGACACCATCAATAGAACAAAAAGGAACCCTACAGTATGGGAGAATATATTTGAAAATGACAGATCCGATAAAGGCTTGACGTCCAGAATATATAAAGAGCTCACATGCCTCAACAAACAAAAAACAAATAACCCAATTAAAAAATGGGCAGAGGAACTGAACAGACAGTTCTCCAAAAAAGAAATACAGATGGCCAAGAGACACATGAAAAGATGCTCCACATCGCTAATTATCAGAGAAATGCAAATTAAAACTACAATGAGGTATCACCTCACACCAGTAAGGATAGCTGCCATCCAAAAGACAAACAACAACAAATGTTGGCGAGGCTGTGGAGAAAGGGGAACCCTCCTACACTGCTGGTGGGAATGTAAATTAGTTCAACCATTGTGGAAAGCAGTATGGAGGTGCATCAAAATGCTCAAAACAGACCTACCATTTGACCCAGGAATTCCACTCCTAGGAATTTACCCTAAGAACTCAGCAATCAAGTTTGAGAAAGACAGATGCACTCCTATGTTTATCGCAGCACTATTTACAATAGCCAAGAATTGGAAGCAACCTAAATGTCCATCGGTAGATGAATGGATAAAGAAGATGTGGTACATATACACAATGGAATACTACTCAGCCATAAGAAGTGGAAAAATCCAACCATTTGCAGCAACATGGATGGAGCTGGAGAGTATTATGCTCAGTGAAATAAGCCAAGCAGAGAAAGAGAAATACCAAATGATGTCACTCATCTGAGGAGTATAGGAACAAAGGAAAAACTGAAGGAACAAAACAGCAGTGGAATTACAGAACCCAAAAATGGACTAACAGGTACCAAAGGGAAAGGAACTGGGAGGATGGGTGAGCAGGGAGGGATAAGGGGTGGAAGAAGAAGAGGGGTATTAAGATTAGCATGCATGGGGGGGAGGGAGCAAGGGGAGGGTGGGCTGCACAACACAGAGAGGACAAGTAGTGACTCTACAACATTTTGCTAAGCTGATGGACAGTAACCGTAATGTGGTTGTTAGGGGGGACCTGATATAGGGGAGAGCATAGTTAACATAGTATTCTTCATGTAAGTGTAGATTAAAAATTTAAAAAAAAAAAAAAAAGAAAGAAATAAAGAAAGAAAAGGGGGATTACTCCTTAACAGGATAAAACTATTGGTAAATCAAAGATCAATGCATGCTTTAAATATCCTTAATGTTGATCACTTAAAGGGTGTCAGATGATCAGCTATGGAGGTACTCTTTTCTGATAATATTCCTTTCTCTTAATTTAAAAAAAAAAAAAAAAAGCAGTTACTGTGTGCTGACCTCCAATGAGTTCTGCACAGTGGTATAGAGGGCATGTCAAAGTGTGGGCAAAGGGTCTCTTTGTTTCTATGCAGAAGATCAAGGCCTAGCTTGGATACCCAGAAAATGAACTAAGATACGATATGAGGAGGAGCTTCCGGCATCAGCACTCTCTGGAGGACTTGTGCCGGGGGATGATCATCAAAAAGCCTCCACAGGGATCCGGACGATGCTGCGGTTGTGGCTGCATCCAGCCCACCGTCTCCTGGACTTGCCATAGGAATGAGAAGGGAGATGTCTAGGCTGGCATGTGCATACAGTGAGACAACGAATTTGACCGGATCTGTACTGTTGGAACTCAACCAGGAGTTGGGAGGGATGCAAGTTGTAGCACTCCAAAATCTCATGACTATAGACTATCTATGGTTAAAAGAACATATGGGATGTGAACAGTTCCCAGAAATGGGCTGCTTTAATTTGTCTGATGGTTCAAGTACAGTTGGACAATATCCATCATATCATAGATAAATTTTCACAAATGCCTAGGGTGCCTAAATGGTTTTCTTGGCTTCACTGGAGATGGATGGTAATGATAGATTTGCTTTGTTTATGTCACCGTATTCCTATTATGTTAATATGTGTGTGCAAATTAGTTAGTAGTTTAATACCTATACATACTTAAGGTACTATACAAGAAGATATGTCAAAGAAATAATCAATCCTCCCAAGTTTCCTTCATATGCTACATCTATAGCTTTTCTTCTTCCTTCCTAATTACAACCCTTAAATAGAATTCGTGCCTCAGATCGAATTTACCGAGTATCATAATTCCTCCAGGTGGTAAAGATACCTCGAGACAAGTGCTGGGCATAGAAGCCACAGGACATAAATCTGCAAAGAAGTAAAAAGCTAACCTTTGCAAACAATATGGCTTCTCTCTCACTTGCCAACTTTACATTTCCCTGTATGGCCCCGGAAGATGACTGGTTAGCCAGAGACGGGTAAGATTCCTCAAGGGAGGAACAACCTAAGACAGGCACAGTCGCAGGGGGGCCATCAGGTGAGAATTTGGGGATCAACAGAGGTGAGGCTCAGAACCTCACCCCCCCTGCTGTGAGAGAAATCTTCTGCATCCGTGGATGTCTTGCTGCCCTTGTCTAGCCTGGATTAATACTTAGTCCATAGACACACACCTGATCATCTGATCATCTACATTTGCCTTCTTACAGCACTAAACTATGGTTTCTACCTTTATCTTGCATCTACCTACCACTTCAGCATTTTATTAAAAATAAAAATAATAATAATAATAGGAGAAATGTGGGATCAACATATAAATCAAGTACAAAAATCAAACGAATATTCATATTTGACCTGATTGTTTATAGGTCATATTGCATGATCAAAACCGAAAGTTTCTGTGATGACTGCCCTTGTACTGTTCACCATGTAAGAATTTATTCACTATGTAAGAATTCGTTCACCATGTAAGAACTTGTTCGTTATGCTTCAGAAGATTGGAGACTGACGAGAATTAGGCTTGAGATGGATTAATGATTGTACATTGAGCGTTGACCCCCCTATACTGAATTTTATTGTTGTTATCAACCATTGGATCAATAAATATGAGAGATGCCCTCTCAAAAAAAAAAAAAAAAAGTTTGTTGATTTATCAACTTGAATACATTTTTGGAGGAAACAAAGAACTTGTGTTTCTGTCACTGTGTAGAATAGGTTTAGTAATATTTATCTCGGGTGCTATTTTATCTTGAATTGTATCAAAGAAGGACAGATAAGGAAGAGATTTTTTTATCCCTGGATCTTGTTTATATGCTTTACCTCAGTGTTGCATGGGAGTTGAAACTGTCTAACATTCTCCTCCAGCAAGGCTAATGGGCTCCTAAAGGAGTTTTAACTGCCTAGCGTCTCTGGGTTCAATGTACAGAATTAAAGAGTGGGTGACCTGCACTGAGATTTTGACACTGTTATATATACAGAGGGTCAATGACACTTCTTGCCTCCTCCCCCCAACATCAGGTTGCCACCACAGGTCTAGGGCCACTGACAGTGTGTCCCTCAATGTTAAGAACCATTGCATATGTATCTTTGCTAAGCAGCTAGCAGAGAGAAGCAGAGATGAGGGTGGAATTAGATTTGTTACAAAAACTCCTAAACCTAGGTAACAGGGCAATTATTGGCTGAGAGTTGGTGTTATGTGGCACGTGAAAATGTCCTTGTGAAAAAGCTGTTTATTAACTGGTGCTCATTTTATGGAAAGAGCTAATATTTAAATATCAATCTCTGGTAGTAAAGCTGAGACTATAGTAAATAATTCACTTAAAATACTTGCCAAATCCAAGATTTCTAAAATACTAAGCACATGGGATGGTTCTATTTGCATTTTGCAATGTATATCCTCAATTCATGCTCTCAGGACGACAGTCAGTGCTGTTTTCTGTCTTTTCATAGACTCTTCCTTATCTGTGCTGATCATGAACATAATGTTTATCTTCCTCTTGTTATTCTTAGACTCTATGTTCAACCTCTTTCTGGAACGAATATATGTAAAATTGCAGGGGCCATCATTAAAAACAGTTTAAAATCAATGAGCTTTACATGAAAACAAGTTACTTTATCCTGTAAAAGTTTAATTACCCAGCCATCTGTCATATTCACACTCCTTATTTTTACTGTGACTATAGTTGCATCATTTAAATAAATAGTCCTTGTTTTCTCAGCCCCTTGCATTAATATTGAGGAATTTAAGAACAAGGGAAATAAACTTATGCCTCCTCTGGAAATACAAAGCTGGGGTTTGATCCCACACAGATTTGATTAACTCCTCTTACACTGACTGTCCCCTACACAGAGTGTCTATATTTGGGTATCATCCAAGCCCTTAATAGTTGAAAGACATTTTTCTTCCTTCTTTCCCCTTCACTCCAAAACCTGTTATACCATCTTCATCCCAAAATCACAGGGTAAAGTACCACCATTCTGTGCCCACAGGACATCTGGAGGTCCTCCCTGTTTCCTCCTTCATTTCTTACTCACCTCACAGTTGTCGTCGTAAGTTTTGAGCAATTCATGCTTACCAGCCAATCCTATCAGAAGACCAGCCATAGCCAAACAGTGGGTTCAGCTACTGACAACAACCTAAGAGGTCACCTCATGGGACCAGTGGGGTGTCTCCAGAAGAGAGTTAGGGTTGGCTTGCTCTAGGACTTGGGCACGTGTTAGGTGATTTGCAGAAGGCTGCGAGGAAGCAGGAGTTTGTTCCAGACTGAGTGAGGTCAGAAAGTGGTGGTAGGCAGTGACATGCCATTTTAATAATTTTTATAGGAAATGGAAGTAAAAAGGAACTGTGGGTAAAAGTGCAATATTTCCAGACTCTATCACCTGGCTTTAGTGCATCTGCATATCAATAGGTGTTTCCAAGGGGTGGCGAGAATTAGGCCATCTACATAACAATAGGTAATTACAAGGGTGTGCAAGGGGTTTATCTGGACTGGAGAGGTTGGGTGGAGCTCTCTTCTGCTGCAGCCGGGTCAAGAGAGAGAAGGGACGACTGCTAGTAAGAAATAAATGGGTTGCTTAACTTGATTTCTCCCTTTGACGGATTTCGATTTCAAAGGTACTTTTGCCCCGGGATTTCTCCTCGGAGTTACAGGAACTAAGCATGCAATTGGTTTTTAAAAAAAGCAGCATTCACTCAGCTTACCTATGCAAATGATGCCGGGGCATTTTCATAGTCCGCACAGTCTGCTTGTTCTTGTCTGTGCTCAGGCATGCTAACGGAGGTGTCTTGTTTTGGTCCTAGTCTGTCACAGTCACAAATGTGACACTCTGCAATGACAATGGCCCAGGTGTTGGGGCCAGGTTGTCTGCGGTAGCTTCCCACCAGCTCTGGTCAGCAGTGTGTCCTGATGGCTCTCCCTCCCAGACTGCCAATTGCTCCAGGTGTACACCACTCTCTGCAGTTGCCTGAGCTCCTGGTGCTTTACGTCTTCCTGTCTGTTACAAAAAATCCCCTGCTCACACAACACCTGCTTTTTGTATTTTTAATTCCCTTCAACCTTATCTTTATAATCTCAGTTTAGTATATCCCTCTGAAAACCATCCTCAAATAGTCTTCCTTCTAAGTGATACTAATGATGGACTTCAGTATTGTAAAGTGTTTTTTTTGTTGTTATTGTTGTTTGTTTGTTTGTGGGGAAGGTGGAAAGAATGGGTTAAGAAGATCATGTGAACCCATATTGTTACAGTGGAATTCTTGGTTGTTCGCACAGAGGCTTTCTATTGTTTTGTTTTTCAAATTCTAATAATGTGAAAAGAAGATAGCATCATGGAAAGGAAGAAGTTTGTTAGTTTTTCTCTGCTTCTGCAAAATTGAAGTTTTTATTCAAGCAGTATTTGATTCCATCACTGCCATTTTGCTCCTTAAGAGTCAAGAAAATTGCTATTGTGGGGAAGTGTACATGTTAAGTTCAGGGCTACGTGGATAGAATCATTTGCTTTATAATTTAAGGTGTAGGGAAAGTCTCTGCAGCTCCTAACGCACTTAGAAAGGAAATAAATGGCAATGAATATATAACCAGATTAGATAGGGGTCCCTCGACAGAACAGCAACGGAGAGAAACTTGACAGCTGCACTTTCACATGTTAGTGGAGGCAAATGTGGCTAGTCTTTCCCTTATGTGAACAGTTATAAAGCCTCACAAATACAGGGGCAACTTCCAGTTTCAAATAATCAGCATTGTTAACAAATCTTAGTTGTTCCTTTTCTCAGGATGCATGAGGTAAATTCAGTGTCCTTGGCTGAGAATTTTAAAAGAAAAAGAGCTGCACAAATAGTACAACTATGTATAAATATTTAAATGTAATTTGATGTTATTAGCACATTTTAATTAATTTTCTTCTTAGAATACCAGTGTCATCTGCACTGAGAGATGGGAAAACACACAGCTAATCTGTCAGGTACCCATGAAGACATCACTAATAGATCACAGAAGTCTTTTCTTCAGAATTGATACAATGCTATATCACCCTTCTCTACAAAGTGCTCCAAGAAGCTGTTCAGGGGTTGTCATCAAGGATGGATTTATATGCTCAAAAAGATTTGCCCAGAATTGAGTGTATAGCCTCTAAAGCCTCCAAGATCATATAGTTCTAAAATACTAGGACAAGTTTAAAAGTGACCAAGTATAAACTCTTCTTGGGCCCCATTCTACTTGTGACAGTATTTTCTGATATGTATTATATTCTACCTTACCAAATATCCCTTGTCTTTTTTTTGTAAAATTATTAAGAAACAGAAGGAGCTGAGAGACAAAGTGATATAGATATAGATACATACATAGATAGATAGACAGATAGATAGAGAGATAGATGATACAAAGATCTGACATGTTTGAACACTACATTATGTGAGATACTTTGCATTCATCTAATATTAACAATGAAAAATAATTTTAATTCATGGAGCTGATTAGATAGTTTTATCTTAAAATGGTTCCACTTAGTTTAAATTTTAGAGAACATTTCCTAAGCAAATACTTCAGATTGTTACCAAAGCTTTTAAGGTCATTGACCACTGGTCATCCATTGAAGACTGACCATAGAGGGAGAATCTGTTATTTTTACTATCAAATCATCTTTCTGTTTGCATTGTTGTATACAGATGCACATTAATAAATATCAATTGAATATATAAATAGATCTATATCAGTATGTAAAATACAAAAAGTTTTGATATGTAAGTCTTTAAGTTAAAAATTACAATTATTTGGATTATTTCCCAGTATTTTATATAACAAACACATTTATATTGCTTACTATGTTCTAAGCACAGATTTTTTTTGTCTATTTTGCAGATATGTAGAAGTTGGTGATATCCACTCTACTTTCATAGACCCATCATGTATGAAAATAAATTGGCCATATGTCTTGTCAAATGCAGAACTCAGATGCAATAAAGAGCACAGTTTATATTTTGGGGTATCATTACTTTTGTCTCATATAGATAGATATTTTTATAGTATGTGTTCATTCTATTCAGCACTTTTAGCTTTAAGTCACCTTAATTCTTCTCCATATTATAGAAATAATAAATGTTCTAAAAACAAATGTACAATTGTATATGTATCATAATTATAGCAGTTATGATTGCAGCTCATCTGTGCTCTATATTTCCAGAACAGCTGTCAAGTTAGTGACTTCAAGTGAAGCTCAGTAAAAATGTGCTAGTAGCCCTTTGTGATTTAAGTATCCAGACTTGTCCTAAACACCAGGACAAAATTTCAACTTTTAAATTATACCAGCAACATGGAACATTACAAATTCTATACAACAGTTATGCCTGAAGTCAGATTCAGAACAATGTTACCAAACTGAGGGTAATAGGTCCAGGGGCTATGCATTCCCCTTTAAAAGTATTTAATTTTAATTTAGCTTTCCCATTTCAGTGATAATTTTATATTATAATGATTATACCTAATACTGTCCCTCAATTTGAGCACCATTTTACAATTTTGTGTTGTGGGTTATATTTGTAGTTATTATATTGGCATTAATCTATACTGATAAGAAATTATTTTTAGCTTGATTTCATATCTCACTGCCAGAAAGTTTGCATATTCTGATGTTAAAATGACAAAGAAATATCCATCTCCTCTATGGAAAGCAGTATGGAGTTTTCTCAAAAAAATAAAAATAGAAATAATGTATGACCCAGTAATTACACTTCTGGGAATTTACCCAAAGAAAACAAAACCACTAATTAAAAAGATTTATGCCCTTCTATGTTTATTGCAGCATTCTATACAACAGCCAATATATGGAAGCAACCTAAAGATCCATCCATAGATGACAAAAGATGCAGTATATATATATATATACACACACACAACATGCACACACACACTAGAATATTACTCAGTCATAAAAAGGAATGAAATCTTGCCATTTGTGATAAAACAGATGGACCAAATGGTATTATGCTAAGGGAAATCTGTCAGACAAAGACAAATACAATCTGATTTCCCCTACATGTGGAATCTAAAAAGCAAAACAAATGAGAAACCAAATTGAAATAGACTCAAACACAGAGAACAGACTGGTGGTTACTATAAGGGAGGTGGGTAGGGAAATGGGTAAAATAGTTGAAGAGACAAAATCAGTGAGAATGTGTTGGATATCTTGATCTGGGCAATAGCTGATTGAGAGTATATACATGTCAAAATTCATCAAGTTATATGCTAAGATTTATGCACTTTATTGCATGTACCTCAATAAAAATATCCATCTTCTCCAGAACAATTTGAATTCTTTTATAAAGGCAAATATATATATTTTTAGTAGAAATTTGAAATTGAAATTCTTTTTTTTTATTGAATATGACTTTAGTCATTTAGTAAATTGAAACTTTGATTTGGCTTCATGAAAACATCTTTATATGGTACATTCAGGATGTATTTACAAGGGAGCTGATATTTAAGCTGAAGTTTCAGGGTCCCTAAACTGCAAGGATCACTTCCAAGATCCTACCACTGGATATACGGTTTCATGTATTGCAATAAAATTTATATATACAAGGTGTGTTAACTCATTTCTTAATACCACTGTCTTTTCCTAGTGCTACTTTCTTCCTGTAACACCTCATTTCATGTTAGGTAGCAAACGGAGTGGCAGTGGGCCTTGTTAGGGTATAAATGTTGTGTGTTGCTAGGGCTGCAATAACATGCGATAACAAATAGCACAGATGGGGTGGCTTAAGCAAAGGAATTTATTTCTGCACAGTTCTGGGGGCTAGATTCAAGATCAAGATGTGGGCAGGTCTGAGTTCTTCTGAAGCCTCATTCCTTGTCCACCTTGTGGCATTCTCAAACAGTCCTTCCTCTATGTACATCCATGTCCCATGTTTCCATGTATCATAAGCTCTGTTCTTAGAATACCAGTTAGATTGGACTAGAACCCATCTGAAGGACCCATTTTAACATACTGTCCTCCTTAAAGACCCTGTCTCCAAATATAGTCAATTTCTGAGATACTGAAAGTTAAGGCTTAAGCATATGAATTTTGGGGGGATGGAATCAAACCAATCAATACATATATACATACGTACACATGTTTATAAGTATGACCAGCATAATAGAGTTATTGCTAGGCATCTTGTTGAAAGATTAGGACCATTTATCACCTTTCTCTACCTCTATTTGTAAGGCTTTATCTTAATACAAATATTATCTATACTGCTGAACATCAGAAGGATATTAGTAGTCAAAAAAACACAAGGTTTAAAAAACACAGAGCAAGAATCTAGTCTATAATAAATCTTGTCAATTTTCAGGTAATGAAAGTTACAAACTCAGTCCTTATTAACATCCTGTCAAAAGAAAATCTCTCTGCCAACAGGAATAATAATGCAATGTCTATAATTATCAATGTAAAAATACAAATTTTTCTTTTTTATGGCAATCAGTTAAAATTCATTATCATTATAGCTCCTTTTTAATTGGGCACCTACCTGACACACTGCTAAAAACAGAATCTGTGTGAAATCACATATGTCATGCATTTCAACATATCCGATCCCATCGCCAACAACCAACTCATTGCACTGCTACTATCTGGTAGCTCCAGACGAAAAGGCATGAAAAATCTCCAGCAATGCTGCAAATTGACCTGAAGGAACAGGAGTTCCTGTGACAAAAGCTCTCACACATGGCCATCAATATGCCAATAAGTGTAGTATCAGATTAATTCTATTACAAAATTATGTACCTTAAAACAATGCAGTGGCATTTTAAGCACATTTGAATTTCTATTTTGCATGCTTTGATGTTGAATTAATTTTATATATTCTTTAATCATCAAGAACTTAATGGTAAACATGTTGCATTATTTTCTCAACTTTTATATTAGAGGTATTTGTCAGCATTTTTTGAATATCTTGATATTTTGAATGGTTGTGACTTGTCATTGTAAGAGTAAATCCCTTTGTATGTAATTTTGTAATTAAGCTTTCCAATCTTTTAATTTGCTTAAATTGTGTAATCTTCAGGCCCCACAAAATGTGATCCTGTGCCAAATTTTGTGGTGTAATAGACTACTTAGTTATTGCAGGCAAATGGAAATGAATTTAGGGACACTGAATATATAAATGATTTCTTTGTACCAACTGAAGCCCATGTATGCCAATGCAAGTTTCATGAATAAAGCTGTTAATGTAGTTTGTATAGACCAAAGTAGAAATAGAATTGAGTTAATCTGGTACATCACATTAAAGAAAAGCAAAATGCCAATTGAATGTAGTAGTACATTCAATTGATGAGGGCTGATCTGTCAGAAAAAAAAAATTATGGTAAACTAATACTCTTATCTGAAATTTCAGTATTGTTTGTATTTAATTAATACATGTGGCTTTTATAATCATATTAGAACCATAAAATAAGGGTTAAGCCTAATTTTATCAAATATATGATTAAGCATTATTATTATAAACCTATTGTAAATGCAGTTTTAGGCCTAATTTGGGGTATTTGCTAGGATTTTGTTCTTTATGCAAGTGGAAGTATGGAAACAAAATCTATGCACTCAGATTATAGGTGTTAAACTGAAGGAGTTGGAAGGCTTGTGTGGTTTTGGTCCTGCAAGTAGCTAACACTGAGACATTAGATAATTTTGTTGTGACATAATTGCCTCATCATTTGTGAAGTTAAAATTGGGTGTTCTCTAAAGATCTTTCTTTTAGTTATGAACTTCTTTGTGTCAATAATCAATACATTGCAGATCTAATGATGTGAACTGGTCTATCAGGCGCAGAGATTCTGTGGCTTGGCTTCTTTTCCTATGTCCATCTTGATGAATATTTAAGGGGTGTAAGTTCTGGGATGTGCTTTATAAATTCAGGAAGAAAATACAGAAAATGCAAAAACATCTATTTTCAAAGCATACTGTGTTCTGATATTCGTTCATAGGTCACAGAAAATTCATGTAAATGTAAGTCCCATTAAAGATGTTCTGTTTAAAGTTGAACATGTATTTTGCATAAGTCTGTTCACTCTCTTCTTAACAATTAAAGGACTAAATATATGTATGATTTTATTTCATTCAATCTAATAATGTAGAATTACCCCTGTATTTTATATAACAAATGATTAGAAATAATTTCCACTTTCTTATTTAATATAAATAAATTATATAAGTATCTATCAGAATTCTCTAGTTTAACTAAATATACCTTAGTACATTATTTTGTTATAGTTAATAAATAATATATGCATATATATATGTTAATATAGTCTTTTGCTGCCCAGTCTGCTAAATTCCATGAATTATCAAACTAGGTAACACTTAAAGAGTCTAAAGTCTGAATATGACTACATACAACACAGTAAAACTTTCTTCAGGGACTGTCCTCCAATGTCATTTCCAAGGAAAATCTCCTAAATACATGAACCTCTGAAATAAATTCAGAGAAGGAAGTCCTGAAAATCTTATATTTCTATCTTTATTAAAAGACAAGACTGATTTTTAAAAAATCTGAATACAACTTTAAACTGTTCTGTGATTTGTTCATTGCAGTCTGATATTTGAATATTGGAGAAGACAGACTAAGGATTATTTCAAGTGATGGTAATGTAAAATCTTGTGTGTTTTTAAACTGGCATCACAAAATGAAACACGATATTAAGGGAGAGGAAGGGGTATAACCTATCATGATGCTGCTATCCTCGTTAAAATCAACAATATTTAAAATAACGTAACACAAAATGTAAACACACATCAATGGAAAGCCATCAATAGATCCAATGACATATAAAAGCTCAATATGTATGAAAAGTATGCTTTAAAATCAAAGGAATAAGAAAAGATTGTGTGATAAGTGATGTTAATATAACTGAATAGCAATTTTCACTAAAAATTATAAAGGACAAAATTTAATCCATTCACTGCACCATTTCTAAGTAAATTTAAAATGGATTGAAGAGTTTTACACTATAAAAGTATTCGGGAGAACAAAACTAGCTAAAACAGGGTAGGATATGTTCAAATTGGGGAGAAATGAAATGTTCTCTGCTCTGTAGTAATGGAGATATCGCCAAAGAAAATGTGGAGAGATTTAATATATGCGAATTCAAATTTCTTATTCTTAAAACTTTAAAATGCTAAACAGTTTCTATCAATTCAGTATAAGAACTTTACTCAATCTATAACATCAGTCTACTAAAAACGCATGGGTACAGTACATGAAGGGACAAGTCACACCTGATTTTATAACTCGTAAGATAGAAGCAACCAAAAAAACCCTTTAGATTTATTAAGTAAACATATTACTGAAAATTAAAAGGCTTTGCTGTGAGTAGGTGAAGCTGATATGTTCCATTCTTCCTGGCATAGTGACTTTAAGGAAAACTTTAAATAATAATATTCAGGGCAATACGAGCGTCCTAATGATGGGCATGTCTTATGATTAAGGAATTCTACTCCTGGACTTTATCCTGAGCAGACCAAATGTAAAATATTAAGAAGTTTATTGCAGAATTATGTAATATGGCTTCAAATTGGATGCAGCAGTTTCCATAGGATATATAAATCAAGTTACATGAATGCAATTAAAACTGATTCAGTAATTTTAAAAAAACCAGAAAAAAAGGTATAACAATTAAAATAATTATTATATACTGAATGTTCTATTATGTAAACAAGCATTCATGTTTTAGATAATATGCAATAATAAAAATAGCTTTGTTATTATGGTGATTAGATCATGGATAATTATGGTTATATTTTTAAATTAATGCTACTGCTTTGAAAAGACTCCCTTTACAATTAGTTTTCATTTCCATGCCCCACTGACTACAGATCAAATTGAAATGAATTCAGATATTATTACCTTGTTAAGGTAGAACGTTTAAATTTATTTTTAGTCTTATTGCAGAGGACTTTCAATCTCTTTTTCTGTCTTTGCTCACTGTGTGTGTGTGTGTGTGTGTGTGTGTGTGCGTGTGTGTGTGTGTGCGCGCATTTATTTTCCATGCAGCCCACTCATCTTCAGAGAAACGTGCATTGTTTCTGGCCGTGGGAGAGCCTCAAGGAAGCAATGTGAACTGTGCACTTTCAACCCTCCTGCTTCCTGCTGCTCCGTTCTCACTGTGAATGATGTAAGTGGCATTATCTTCTTCCTATCTGGACAGATACCAGGTTGAAAGAGCACTATTTGGCCGCTAGGCAATCGATCATACCCTTTGTTCTATTTCACCTACATCACCAAATGACAGCCTCAAGTGGCTGGAATGGGCTCAGCTCAGAGCCTCCCTGGGGAAACTGCCTCTGCCAAAATTCACGTACCAAGCATTTAGTCATGATTGTTGGTGATGTATTTTTGTTTTGTTGTGCTTGGTTTATGCCTTTAATGACACAACACTATGTTTTAGCTTTTTAAAAGAGGTATTTAAAGAACTTACCAGAATGTGTTTGAATCTAATATTTAGATAGCAGCACTTCCACCCCCACTCCAAATGTATACATTCTAGAAACACTGAAATTCCATCAAAGGAGGCTGACAAGGAGACCCCATGGGCTCAAGTGCCAAGGATCCTTCATTTCATTTCACTTCATGTATTTCCCTTTCCCGATATGTGTTCTGCCAAACTCTGAGACAGGCTTTGGCGGTGCTTCCACGATCAGAGAGAAAATCCTGCTCTCACGTTGCTCCTGCCTGGGTGCCACAAAACAGTGGAGTGAGTGCCCCCTGTTTGGTGCCTGCAGGGTCCTGGAGCATGGCGAGAAGCCATCCTAACGGGTTCTGAGGCCTTCAGGGGCTGCAGACTGTAGGGGGGGGACACTCAGAAAGACTTGTGAAGGCCATTTGACTTCTTTGGGAAATACAAAGAAAAAGAAGCAACATCAGGAATGTCTAAAGCTTAGCATGGGTGGTAGCTGCAAATCATCTTGAAAGCACAGCCAGGGTACAGGGTGGCCAGAGGTGGGGGCTGTTGTCTGGACTTGACTGTGAGACTCTTGGGTCCAGTTGCTGGTATTTTCAGGATCAAACATAAGGCCTGGCAGGCAGGCCCTCTTAGCAGACCCTGGATGATTGGCTGATTGAAGAAATGAATGAAAGCCCCTTCCTAAATACATATGTTTATAAAAATAAAATATCCACAAATTATAATTATGTTGAAAGGAATTTAATTTCTTAAAGTACTAATATTTTTCCCAAAGAGTCAAGCTTCATAACAGTTGCTTAGTCATAGTCTAGCCATAATTTAAATTATGAAATGATAAAAAATCAGTATGCTTGATTTCTAATATCTAGAGTATGTGTTGTATAAGGAGATTAACACACACATGCACATATATATAAAATAAATATTTTTAATAAAATATTACATAAAAAATATAAAATTACCTAAACTTCAGGGCTACAATGATTATATACACTTTAGGAAAAATGGTTTGTCTTCATACAAATGGTTGAAATTAATCTTAGTAAATATAACCTGCATATATCTCTTAAATATCATGTCAAACCAATATCTTTTATAACCTTCTTTATAAAATCAATATACTAGAATCATAATGTCACAGTCATTATAACTAATAGCACTTCTATATTGTAACTTTGCTAATCAGACTCTATAAAATAATATAATTTAATAGAATTACCAACACTTCACAGATGATTATTTGGGTGATTGATTTGCATTAAGGAACTCAAACAAGGCTTAAAAAATCACCTATTTTACTAATGTAAATTACAATAGTTTAGTCCGGGGTTTTGGGAACCTGGTATCAAGGAGTAAAAATGGCCTCAAACTAACATTTTCCCTTTTCTATTATTAGCCTCCATTGTACAAATTCAGCTGTCTGGACCACTATCAAGCTTTAAGAAGTAATCTAATTATTGTGCTTTTTGTCGCTTTAAAACAAAGTCTTGGAGAGAGAGATAAAACAGAATGGGAGAATAACTTTTTTCTTTTTGTCAAGTTTGAAGCTCAGAGAATCTCACAGAAACAGAAATCACAAGCTTATTTAAGTTTATAAGTAGGAAATAAACCATTAACCAAGACCAATTCTAATACTTGGCATTTTTGTGTAAATGTTCACATATGTATTAAATTTCATCAAAGGCAACTGGACTTTCAGAATCTTAATTTATCCACAATTCAGGAAGAAGTGGTGTGTTGAAATAAATATCTCTCCTGCTTCACCAAATATTATCTGTCAGACTGTGTGCCTATTCCTTACTTCTGGTGTGTAAAGATGTGACTACATCTAATCTGCGTAAATATCTGTGAAGGTGAGAAAAGAAATTCCAAGAAACCATGAATATTTACAATTACTAAGAAATAAAAAGATTTACTCTATTTAAAGTTTATTTCTGAATCTGTATTTATTTTAGGAACATTAAGTGCATTAATGATAAGCCAGAGGGAACAAGGGGAATCAACATACACTCAGAGACTCACTGTGTTGAGCAAGGGGAGGAGATATAAAATGGGGCTACTCTTTATTTGCACAGCTATCCTTACAGGACTCAAATGGCAGTGTTTGTTAAAACCACTGTTTCGTTTGTTTTAAAACCAATTCAGTGCGGGAACCAGATGTTTATCTTGAAAGAATCACGAATCACAGTGATATCATTGATCTTGACCATTTTGCTGGAGTGAGAACTTCATTTCACATTTCAAATAAGAATTCTTCTAGTGTGATTAAAAAAATATTCCAGAAAACTGGACAGTTTTGCACTTGAAAACAAAGAAAATAAGCAAGCAAAGGCTACTTTTATTGGACATCTCACAATAAAAGCACTCAAGTAGAAATAGTCTCTCTTTTCTTCCCAAATGTGAATGGATTGCTCAGAAGAGGAGTGCTCAGGGTAACCATATTTCTGCTACAATCAACAGCCCACTGAAATCTGACAAGGAAAAATTCACACCATAATTATCATGTGTCACGTTCATAGTTGTGGTAACCCATCTTGGGAAAGAACGTGTTTTCTTAACGTCAGAGAGAGGCAGGAAAAGGATGAATCGATCTAAGGGATTTGGCACTTTTTACACTAAGTATATTATATGCTTTTTTTTCCTCTTAGTTTCACATTGTTTGAGACAAGCTAATTAAGGCTGGTTTAGAAGACTCGAGATTCTGAAAGATGGAAAGATATTACTGAAAAGGTTAAGAGAAATCAGATATGAAGGGATTCACATCTTTGGAATCACTTTTAGAAAAGCTATAAATTCCTGTTAGATCATCTATCCAGGTGGAACAAACCCTTCCTTTCATCATCCCAGTGAAACGTTCTGTTCACCTGCTGAAAGGGTCATTATTGGGTCTTACATTTTAAGCTTTGGCAAGATGCCAACAGAGAAAAGAAAGAAAGACAAACAAAACGTCAACATCTACTCTCTTTTTGCTATCTAAAACAAGTAACCACGTGCTCCAATACTGTATCTATCTGCTATCGCTCCAATACAAATTTAAAAGTCTTTTCTCTTCAGAGCTTAATCATTGAACTTCTGCCCAGAATGCTTTCCAGTATACATGTATGTATATTATTAAAAATACACAGTAGAACTAAATGAAGTTCACAAAACTAATCTTTGACTGAAAACAAAATGATTTCTAATTTATTAGTTTTATTCCGTTGTAAGTAACTGAGATCGTTTTGCATTCCCTTTCCTTTCCTAGGGAGACTACCCCACAGCTGGTATTAAGTTCTCTTGGTTTATAATTTCCTATCTTCAGTCTAACTGTTCTTTTTTTAGGCTTCTTTGTAGTGCAGTGTTAAACTTTAACAAACCTATCAATTTCTCTTTCTCTGTGATGTAATTCACTATCTTGCACTTAGTGGCAACAGTTATCTTTCTTAACAGTTTCCCTTCAGGATTACAATTTCTTTATCCCTAAAATATGTGCTCTGTAATTGTGTTAATCTGACCTCGTAAATCAAGTCTGTCAGGCCTTTACACGTTTTTTGCTCTTTTCAAATTGCCTTAAATTCCCCTTAAATCTGTATCTGAGAGTCCCAAAAAGGGACTGAATGATTTCAGGCTAATTTGATTTCACAAATAGTCCAATATTCAGTGGCCTATTAGAAGTGAAAATAACCGAATTCACTTACTATTTGCTTTCATAAGAGAATTGAGAGTCAAAATGTATACATAAAATTGATGAAACATGTAACAACAACAATAACAGTAATAATAAAAAAAGCATTCTGGGCAGAAGCTCAATGATTATTAAGGTGTGAAGAGAAAAGGTATTTAAATTTGTATTTGAGTGATAGTAGATAGATTCAATATTGCAGCATGTGGTTGATTCTTCTAGATAGCAAAGAGACAGTAGATGCCAACTTTCTGTTTTTCTTTTCCCTGTTGGCATCTTGCCAAAGCTTAAAATATAAGACCCAATAATGATCCTTTCAGCAGGTGAGCAGAACGTTTCACTGGGACGATGAAAGGAAGGTTTTGCTTGACCTGGATAGATGATCTAACAGGAATTTATAGCTTTACTAAAAGTGATTCTAAAGATGTGAATAATAAAAAATAAATAAATACATAAATAAATAAAAATAAATGATAATAAAATAATAAATATTGTCCATAACAGTAATAATAATAGTAAAAATAAAAATAGGAGGATCAAGCAAATGATGGTTTTAAACTTTATGAGACCTGATTTTTGTCTCATAGGTTAAATGACATTTTGTCATTCCAAAAATTAAATTCAACAAACATCTCTGAAGGCCCTACTATGTATAAGTTCTTTCCTCAAGGAGGAATGGTGAGTTAAGAGAGAGGAGGTGAGGATTAATAATCATGAATTACATATTCTAAACCACATAGTGTTCTGTGTTCGGAGTTTTATCTGAATCTGCATACAGTCCTGGAAGGCAGCGATCTTAGATGATGACAAGTTGGGTAAACCGGCTTCAGGAATAGTTCATTGTTTCTCATCTAAGTTACCATCAGAGAGAAGATTTTGTTTGAAGATAAACTGATGCACATTTAAACTTTAAGTTTATTGAGCAAAATTTGGTTTGAATTAGACAGCATTCAATCAAGCTTACAAGAGCTCTGAAGAGCTGTACAGAATGAAGACTTTTTAGGCATTGGGAAGTGGAAACGAAGAGTTTGTTCTGCCAGGAAAGCCGTTTGGTTACTGCAAGATCACTTTCCTTTGAGGGATGACAGGTGTCTGTCAGGCAGATTAGCTAACTGAGTGCTGAGCAGATGATTCCTGATTGGTTTGAGATTCCATCTCTGGAAGAGCCAAAATGTATTTAAGTCTCAGTCTGGTAAGGTAGAGTTTAAGATAAGTGAACTCCATTTTAGGCCTTTTGTCTTTTTGAACACAAAGAAATTTCAATAAGAGAGATGCACATATTTTTTAACAATTATGTAACAAATAACATGTACCATTGTACATTTTTGAAGAGAAAAATTATATTTTTCTAGAAAGTTAATTCCTCTAATGGCCAAAGTAATACACAATTATCATTTTTCTAATAATGATTTTTATTTAACTTTGTTTAGAACCAAAATAAATTGGTATAAATAACAAAAACATTGTGACTTCTACTAAACACTGTTCCTATTCATTCCTTTCAAATTTCCAATCAATTATCGTTGCACATTTGAAAGCCAATGAAGCAACATTGACCATGATATACAATTACCTGTATGCAAACAAAAATTCCATATGATTGTCCATTGAGTCATGACTTGAGCATGGATACCTGATGAGGCTATTGAAGCACTATAATCTCTCGAACTAATAGTCATTCAATAGGGTAAGGCTAAGCAAAATATTTTTAAGAAAATACAGAACTGTTCAGGTAGTACTTCTGGCTTAGAAATGACCTGGGTTCTGAGAGAAAGATAGACTTTTTCATAAAAGAAATTACCATTTCACAGTGAGAAAAGGAAAGCTGTTATTTTGGTTTTGAAAATAAATTCCAGAATAGTCTTTTTATTTATTGATCAAGACATAGTTATTAATGCAATGAGTACTTATGGAGTTATTACTATTTGTCAAGTGGTATATATTAAGGGTGATTTAGCACATTTCTGTAGTTTTATCTGTAAGTATATTATTTTTACCTATTCCATATTTATCTATTATTTTTGAATATTTAAAATGCCTTGCTTTTCATTTTATCTTGTGTTTTTTTTTTTTTTTTTTTTTTTTTTACATTTTCTCCTTTTATTCAATTTTCCTCATTGGCATAGTATATAACGAAATAGTGGGAATAGTAATATATGGTTTATATGTGGTAATTGTTTAACAGCAAATTTTATTTAGTCTCTTTTCATCAAATAGAATATACTTATCAACTGCTAGCTGTAGTTCACTAGGTTACAAATAAATTTGCAACATAGAAATTTAATAAGAAAGCATGGAACAGTGAGACTATATTGTTTTTGTATTTTTCCTCCTTCTCGGCCCCCTCTTGGTCCTTTACTCTCTTATATGGACTGCTCTGGTTCATTGTGTATTATTGTAGCTTGGGGTTTGGGGCTGAAGGGGCTTCCCTGCTCTGGGCAGGTTCATTTTGTATTTGTTGAGACAACAGAATGTTCTGACAACAGAATGTTGGGGCTTAAAAGGGCTAATACCAAGCTTCATTCTCACTGTGGTAGGTCAAGTGGTAGGACTCCATCTGCCTCACTCTCTGCCTCTGGCTCAACCTCTGCTTAGTTCAGCCTCTGCTGCAGCTTTCCTCTCACTTTCAGCCTCTGCTTTGCTCCTCCCTTAGTACCAGGCGGAGCTCTTATTATAGCAACACAGGCAGTAATGGCTTATCACCAATGGGTATGCAAGCATGCGCCTGTGCAGTAGGCTAAGTATTACATCACCACAACTACGCAGTGGGCAAGTAGATTAGGATCAGTTGAGGATCCTGGCCATGGAAATTCCATTTTCCCTACAATTATGAATTCAAAAGTGGAGGTAAATTGGTGGTTTGTGAATCCTAAAAATCCCAGAGAAAACACTTAAGCCTAATTTATATAGGGTATGAAGTAATACAGTGTGGCTCTGTGCTGTTATTAATATTAATACAAAGTAATGTAGAGCAGAGTTGAAATTCTTAATGAAGTGCAAAGGCCTTTTATCAGTCTTCTGCTGATACACAAAAATCTCAGAAAATTTTTAGTGAAGTCTTTTGGTACAGGAAACAATTTATAAAATCTACGATGGCAGAAATAATATTTTGAGATGTTAAACTATTTCTCTTCCTTACTTTCTTCCTATATTTTTTCTTGCCATTATGCCCTTCAAACAGCAAGTAGACATAGTGTTCATTTTGAGCCTGTGTTTTAATGCTACTTTGTATATTCTGCATCTATTTCATTGTTATTACATCATTATGTAAACTGTGAATGAATTAGAATAAATGAATAGAGTCCCAAAGTGATTTTTTTAAACATGCACCCTCATTTAGATATAAGTAATGGTATTACACAAGGTACCTGCCATCTTATTTTACAGGCCCACTAAAACACATTGCATATTTATTCATCCTCTCTCCTTATTCATCAGGCCTGCTGCTGATGTCAGCCAGCTTACGCCACAGATCACCAACTTGCCTCTGTTGGTGCTATTCGGGAAAATATGCCATAAAGTCAGAAATGCCACAGCTCTGAGAGGGGATTACAAAATGCTTTGAATCGTGGGAGCATTATTTGAATACCCATTGGCCCTTCCTTATAGCTACTTTACAGAGTTTCTGGTGATTTGAAAACATTACTATCTTTCCTTTAACCTTACGCAAAGCAAAAAAATAAAATTTTAATATTTGGACCACATGTGCCCCTTGGAATTCTATACCCATTAATGTGCAGTTTTGTTCCATTTGTGCACTGTTAGAAGATACAATGGTTACAGTTATCTCTGGGTGGTTCATGATATGTATTTTCATTTATTGGTTAATTTATTTGTACACATATCCATTCATCCCACACACATATATTGGGCACCACTATGTTTCAGGCACCACTCTAGGCACTGAGGACATATCATGCGAGTGAAATAGACTTTCTGTTGTTACATAACTTTTTTGGAGAGGATAAGATAAAAGACTGGCTATAAACTTACTAAATAAGTGTATGACTTAGTATGAAAGAAAGTCATAAGTATTATGAAAATAATAGAAACCTGACAAAGGGAATCATCGGTGTTAGGGATGGCAATTGCAATTCAAATAGAGTTATCAGGATAGGATTCAGCAAGGTGACATTTGAAAAAATGATTTGAAGAAGGTGAGAAATTTCATGATGCTGATATCAAAAAGGCAAGAATTCCCAGCAAAGCAAGTAGTGAGTTTGGAGCATGACTGGTCCAGTCAAGGAAAGAGGAGGATGCTTTAAGGGCTAGAGCAGGATAAACAGACATGAGTTAGTGTCTTGACTTTTACTCTAAGGGCAAGGTTTCTCCACCTTGGCACTATTAACATTTTAGTCCTGGTAATTCTTTGTTTCGGGTGTGGTTCTGCATACTGTAGGATATTTAACAGCACCTCAGGCCCTTAGTAATCTATAGGTGCCCACAGCAACTCCAGTTGTTAACACCAAAAATGTCTCTCAGTATTCACAGATATTCTCTAAGCAACAACATTGCCCCAATAAAGTACCACTGCTCTAAGTGGAATGGAAGTGTGGATGGACTAAATAGGATCTCCCCAAAGCTCATGTCTACCTAGAACCTATAAAGGACCACATGTGTCCTTATGTGGAAATAGGGTCTTCATAGAATAATCAAGTTAAGATGGGGTTTTCCTGGATTAGGGTGGGCCCTAAATCCAATGGTTACTGTGTTTATAAAAGAAATGAGAACTTCTGTATGCAAGATCTTGGAGGAGTCATGGGGATGGACGAAGGCCAGTGAAGATGGAGACAGAGAATGGAGTGATGCAGTTACAAGCCAGTGAGTGCTATGGATGACTAGCAACCCCTAAGCAAGGAGAGAGGCAATGAAGGGTTGTTTTCTGGAGTATTCAGAGAGAATACAGCCCTGCTGACAACTTATTTCTGTTTTTAGTTCCACAGATGGGAGACAATAAGTTTCTGTTGTTTTAAGCCCCCTGCTTTGGGGTACCTTGTGTAGGCAGCCCTAGGAAGTGAATACTGAGGGCTGTCTTTGGATACTTTTAAACACAGGGACAGCATCTGATCTCAGTTTTAGCTCTGCCACTCTGGATGCAGTTCAGATAACAGACAGTGTTGGAGTGGGGTGGGGGGATGCAGAAGCAGGAAACCAGTGAGAAGCCCAGTGCTACACTTCAAGAGAGAGGTGATGGCAGGTTGGACCAATGGAGATAACGAAGGAAATGGTGAGGAGTTTTAATGTAAATTAATAGGATTTGTGGATGGATTGGATGTAGGGTATGAAGGAGAGCAGTTAAGAATAACTCCAACTTTAGACTGAGTATTTCAAGCCTGGAGTAGACTGTGAGGGGGATATTTGATGCTCTGATGATCAGCAGTTTGGCTTGGGAAGTGTTTGTTTACAGTGATATGTTTATGATTATCCAAGGGGGGTTACTAAGTAGGTAGTTTGATATGTAAGTGAGCAGTTCAGGCAGATTCATGCTGGAGATAAACTGAAGAGTCATTGGCATATAAAAGCTATTTAAATTAATAAGTCTGGGTCAGAAAACTAAGGGAGTGTGTATAGATGGATAAAGAAGGTTGCCTCAAAGTAAGAGGCCAATAATAAGAGGAGTCAGCAAATGATGAAAAAAAGCAACCAGTGAGAAACTAGCAAAATTAAGAGAGGTGACTTTGGAAACTAGGCATTTATGCTTATTTCTATTATAAATGTATTTTAATAAAAGCTATAGAAATTTTTTTATAAGTTGTACACTATAAAGATCAATAGTTATTTTTTAACTTCATATGCAGCATGTCAAAATATATCTGATGATTACTCATAAAATAATTGGAAGTGCAAGAAACTTGAGTATATCTTGTTGGATTAGGAGTAGAAGGCTTCCTCTCAATTCAATTAGTTTAGAAAGGGGTCTTCTATCTTTGACATCCTAGAAAGGATGTCTCTGAATGAGAATAATAATATAGATGATGACACAGAAACTTCCTATGGCTGGATTTTCCCATCTTTAGTAGTAAGCACAGACTTTTGCTATGGGATGCCCCCAAAAATCCATCAAAAAAGAAAAAAGAAAAACAGTGAACTATTTTGATGGATATTCTGGGTCTTTGTCTCTAGATCTAGATAAGGTTTTCACTCTACGTAGAGACTGCAGAGAAAAAGCTGGTCTCCATTTGATCCCTATGGGATCAGTCAGATCCCAACAGGAAACAGATGAACTACCAGAAATAGAATAAAACAATCTGATTTATAAAGATGTGGTTATAGGGAAACCAGAAGGAATAGCGCAGTAATCCAGAATTTAGTGTAACCAGTGTGTTAACACTCCCAGGGCTAAAGGGATGGAGAAGAGGGATTGGCTAGCTGCACCCAAAAGGAGATAACTATATAATCAACTCTTTTGAGGGGCATAGTCACCATTGGTAGAGGAACATGGCCATATTTGAGGCAATCTCCAAAGGGAAGTGGGGATCAGGGATTAAATAGTCTGTCCTCATGTGCCTACCTCCCCGTTATGCTTTTTGGAAGGTGCTCAACCCATGTTAGAGGCCATAGAAACTTTTAATATAATCCCTGCAGGTCAGCCTTTCTGAGGAAGAGAGCATGGTGGAGAAGGAAGGTAAGTGACTAGAAAGAGGCAAAAAGGAGCTGACACACTCTACTTCACTTGATTTGGCCCACTTTCAGTTAGCTTCACATCTCTGCTGAAGAAATCATTCATATTAGGTGAACAGGCATTTTTCTGCCCATGAAAGGCCACTATTAAATCAATAAACTCTTCTTTGACCATTCAAAAATTGTCCCAATTGAGACAATTTTTAAAATTAATATGACATAAGACCTATTTTCTCTATCAGTCTATGGCATAAATAACATGACTAGTATCTTACATGTGAATGAGAGGAAACCACCAATATTAAGTAATGAAGCAATCTTATTAATACTTATGCTAATTCAACTTCAAGGTGAAGTGCCTCTAGTATTTTTCTTTTCAAGGGGCAAATGTATCTTCTTTACAAATGCAGCAAACACAAAGATGATAGAATTCTGGGAGGACACAAATAATTGTATGGAAGCGGCAGCTACACAAGTGATGGGCAGAGTTGACATTTCTAAGAAGCATTAGTTACACTGACATTCCACTGTTGCATCTCCAGCTCAAGGTCCAATATCCTAAGAGCAGCCAGTACTGGAGCTGCCATTTTTATAGGATTCTCACACTATCAACAACCTCCATCGATTTTGGTTTTCCTTTTAGAAAAATGGAAAAGTCAACTTCCAAGGACCATGAAGTTTATTGATATATTCCTGTAATAAGTTTGTCATCCTTAGAGTGTTCAAAATCACTGTCATGGCTTATCAAACTAGTTCTCTTCAGTGCTTTGGATGTCCAGGACATTCCATTCAAAAATGCCTGTGTGAACAAGGATGACCATGTCAGAAACCCTTCTTTCTGAGGTTCATCTACACCAGTGTGGTAATGCATTATTCAGGCTGATGGCATTCCAATAACACGCTGCATGATTCTATACTGAGTGAGCAATCCAGAATCCTGGGCTAAGGGAGAGAAAGGAATTACATATAAAGGTTAATGTTACTTTTAATAGTAGGTTGGTTCTTTTAAAGCAGATGTACAAAATGGTGGCCTCTAAGGTCTAGTATATTTATTAGGCATGGAGACATAAAAAATGCACCATGTCAATGTGGTGTCATTCCTCTCAGGAAAAGAAGTTACATAGGGTCTCCTTGGCAGCTGACCTTTCTCATCTAAGTTGTCAGCCTGCATGATTCTAATGACTTGTACTTTAACTGCAATTTCATCTTAGCTATGAAGTCAAATATCAAAACTGTGATCAAAATATCACAGTAAAATAAAAATATAGTTCCGTTGGTGAACAATGCACATTCCTAGTCAAATATATGGTCAGTCACCTATTTGAAAACTCCCCAAACTGGTTTTAAGGAAAAATGTGAACTTCTATTATTGTTGTAAGAACAAAAACAATTTATCACCCCTCATTAATAACCTGGTGACATAAAACAGTAATTACTGCCTTTTCACAAGCTGTTCTTGTATAAACCTGGAATTGATTTCTGTACTGGTCCACCAAGTTGCTGGCTTTCTTCTGATAGTAAAATACCTATACTCTATACTCTAGGGTTAAAAAGGAGTTTGCCTACCTACCAAACTAGTGATGGAGCCATTAGATCTTGTAAAACTCAGTGTACAATTTTGGCCCAATAAAGGGTAGAAACCCTAAATTGTAATGTTGATTCCCAAATTTAATGCTATTTGGGGAAAAGTCAGCATTAATATATGTAAGAGTCTGACAAAATTAGATTGCCACAAGTAGGAAAAAAATAGTTGCATGCAAAAATTTTATTGAACTGTAAGTTTAATATATTGGTTGGGTGCACCTTCCATTGATTTGTTTGAGCTTTGTATTTTTTCTGGGATAATGAATGGTTTCCATATGAAATGAAAAACTCTGGGTAAAACATATTGGTTTGCTAGTGAATCAATACTTAGAAAAATATGTTGGCCATGGCTATACTTCTATATTGGTTTAATACATTAGCTTGGGGAGAAGATTAAAGATGGCAGCATGAAAGCTGAGACAGAGGCTTCCTCCTAAAACCACATATAATAAGAAAATATACTAAAACAACTAATCCTGAAAGAGCAACAGGAGAGAGGACTGCACCAGACTGCATACACCTGGAGAAAAGAGCAGAGCTCACAGAACAGGGCACCAGCACCACTCCCCTGCAACCCCAGACATTGCTTCAGGGGCTGAGCAGCTCCAGAGAGTACAGCTTCAGGACACTAGAGGGCGCCATATGCAAATACGAAATGCCAAAGGAACCTGGTTCAGAGTAAAATTAATATAACTCCTGAGAAAGATGACATGGACCTCATGAGTATTCTTGAAAGGGAGTTCAAAATAAAAATCATTAACATGCTAATAAAGGTACAGAAAGATATTCAAGACATCAGGAATGAATTCCGGTCAGAGATCCAATCAATGAAGAGCACAATGGAGGGTTTTAAAAGCAGATTGGATATGGAGGAGACGATAAATGAAATAGAAACTACAGAAGAGGAATACAAAGAAGCTGAGGCACAGAGAGAAAAAAGGATCTCTAAGAATGAAAGAATACTGAGAGAACTGTATGACCAATCCAAACGGAACAATATTCACATTATAGGGGTACCAGAAGAAGAAGAAGAAGAGAGAGAAAGGGATAAAAAGTGTTTTTGAGGAGGTAATTGCTGAGAAATTCTCCAATCTGGGGAAGGACATAGTCTCTCAGGCCATGGAGATGCACAGATCTCCCAACACAAGGGAACCAAAGAAGACAACACCAAGACATACAGTAATTAAAATGGCAAAGATCAAGGATAAGGACAAACTGTTTAAAGCAGCCAGAGAGAGAAATAAGATCACATACAAAGGAAAGCCCATCAGGCTAATATCAGACTTCTCAGCACAAACCTTACAGGACAGAAGGAAGTGGTATGATGTATTTAATGCAATGAAGTAGAAGGGCCTGGAACCAAGACTACTTTATCCAGCAAGATTATCATTTAAATTTGAAAGAGGGATTAAACAATTTCCAGATAAGCAAAAACAGAGAATTTACTTCCCACAAACCATCTCTACAGTCTATTTTGGAGGCACTGCTATAAATGAAGGGTTCCTGTTTTAATAGCTGTCACCAGAGATAATAAAACCACAGTAAACAAAGTAGAACAGCTAATTACTAAGCAAATGCAAAATTAAATTAACTATGCCCAAAGTCTATCAAGGGATAGACAAAGAGTACAGAATATGATACCCAATATATAAAGAATGGAGGAGGAAGAAAAAGGAGGAGAAAAAGAACCTTTACACTGTGTTTGTGATAGCATATTAAGTGAGTTAAGTTGGACTCTTAGATACTAAGGAAGTTAACCATGAACCTTTGGTAACCAAGAATCTAAAGTCTGCAATGGCAATAAGTACATACCTATCGATAATCACCCTAAATGTACATAGACTGAATGCATCAATCAAAAGACATAGAGTCACTGAATAGATAAAAAAACAAGACACATCTGTATGCTGCCTAAAAGAGACTCAATTTAAACCCTAAGACATACACAGACTAAAAGTGAAGGGATGGAAAAGATATTTCATGCAACTAATAGAGAGAAAAAAAGAGGAGTTGCAGTACTTCTATGACAAAATAGCCTTCAAAACAAAGAAGAGACAAAGAAGAGACAAGAGACAAAGAAGGACATTACATAATGATAAAGGAGTCAATCCAACAAGAAGATAACCATTATACATATCTATGCTCCCAACACAGGAGTGCCTACATATGTGAAAGAAATACTAAATGAATTAAAAGGGGAAATAGGATGCAATGCATTCATTCTAGGAGAATTCAACACTCCACTCACTCTGAAGGACAGATCCACGTGACAGAAAATAAGTAAGGACACAGAGGCACTGAACCACACATTAGAACAGATGGACCTGACAGACATCTACAGAACTCTACACCCAAAAGCAGCAGAATACACATTCTTCTCAAGTGCACATGGAACATTTTCAAGAATAGATCATATACTAGGCCACAAAAAGAGCCTCAGTAAATTCAAAAAGAATGAAATTGTACCAACCAGTTTCTCAGACCACAAAGGTATGAAACTAGAAATAAATTCACAAAGAAAATGAAAAATCCCACAAACACATGGAGGCTTCACAACATGCTCCTAAATAACCAATGGCTCAATGACCAAATAAAAACAGAGATCAAGCAATATATGGAGACAAATGACAACAATAATTCAACACTGCAAAATCTGTGGGACACAGCCAAGGCTGTGCTGAGAGGAAAATATACTGCAATACAGGCCTACCTAAGGAAGGAAGAACTATCCCATATAATCAGTCTAAACTCACAATTAATGAAATTAGAAAAAGAAAAACAAATGAGGCCCAAAGTCAGTAGGAAGAGGGACATAATAAAGATTAGAACAAAAATAAATAAAATTGAGAAGAATAAAACAATAGAAAGAATCAATGAAAGCAAGAGCTGGTTCTTCAAGAAAATAAACAAAATAGATAAACCCCTAGCCAGACTTATCAAGAAAAAAGAGAGTCTACACACATAAACAGAATCAGAAATGATAAAGGAAAAATCACTATGGATACCCCATAAATACAAAAAATTATTAGAGAATACTATGAAAAATTATATGCTAACAAACTGGATAACCTAGAAGAAATGGGCAACTTTCTAGAAAAATACAACCTTCTAAGGTTGACCAAGGAAGAAACAGAAAATCTGAACAGACCAATTACCAGCAATGGAATTGAACTGGTAATCAAAAAACTACCTAAGAAAAAAATGCCTGAACCAGATGATTTCACCACTGAATTTTATCAAACATTTAGTGAAGACCTAATACCCATTCTCCTTAAAGTTTTCCAAAAAATAGAAGAGGGGAGAATACTTCCAAAATCTTCTATGAGGCCAGCATCACTCTAATACCAAAACCAGGTAAAGACACCACAAAAAAAGAAAATTACAGATGAATATCCCTGATGAACATAGATGCAAAAATACTCAACAAAATATTAGCAAACCAAATTAAAAAATACATCAAAAACATCATCCATCATGATCAAGTAGGATTTAATCCAGGGATGCAAGGATGGTACAACATTCGAAAATCCATCAACATCATCCACCACATCAACAAAAAGAAGGACAGAAACCACATGATCATCTCCATAGATACTGAAAAAGCATTTGACAAAATTCAACATCCATTCATGATAAAAACTCTCAACAAAATGGGTATAGAGGGCAAGTACCTCAGAATAATAAAGGCCATATTTGACAAACCCACAGACAACATTACACTTAACAGTGAGAAGCTGAAAGCTTTTCCTTTAAAATCGGGAAGAAGACAAGGATGCCCACTATCCCTACTTCTATTCAACATAGTACTGGAGGTCCTAACCATGGCAATCAGACAACACAAAGAAATAAAAGGCATCCAGATTGGCAAGGAAGAAGTTAAACTGTCCCTGTTTGCAGATGACATGATATTGTACATAAAAAAACCCTAAAGAAACCACTCCAAAACTACTAGATCTAATATCTGAATTCAGCAATACAGATATAAATATTCAGGATACAAAATTAATACACAGAAATCTGTTGCATTCCTATACACTAACAATGAACTAGCAGAGAGAGAAATCAGGAAAACAATTCCATTCACAATTGTATCAGAAAGAATAAAATACCTAGGAATAAACCAAACCAAGTATGTGAAAGACTTATACTCTGAAACTACAAGATACTCACAAAAGAAATGGATAGGAAGAATTAATATTGTCAAAATGGCCATCCTGCCTAAAGCAATCTATAGATTCAATGCAATTCCTATCAAAATATGAACAGCATTCTTCAATGAACTAGAGAAAATAATCCTAATATTCATATGAAACCACAGAAGACCTCGAAGAGCCAAAGCAATCCTGAGAAGGAAGATTAAAGCAGGGGAAATTACACTCCCCAACCTCAAGCTCTACTACAAAGCCACAGTAATCAAGACAATTTGGTACTGGCACAAGAACAGAACTGTAGGCCAATGGAACAGACTAGAGAGCCCTGATACAAACCCAACCATATATGGTCAATGAATATATGATAAAGGTGCCATGGACATACAATGGGGAAATGATTGCCCCTTCAACAGCTGGTGTTGGCAAAACTGGACAGTTACATGCAAGACAATGAAACTGGATTATTGTTTTACCCCATACACAAAAGTAAACTTGAAATGGATTAAAGACTTGAATGTAAGTCATGAAATCATAAAACACTTAGAAGACAACATTGGCAAACATCTCCTGAATATAGGCATGAGCAACTTCTTCCTGAATGCATCTCCTCGAGCAAGGGAAACAAAAGTAAAAATGAACTCATGGGACTACATCAAACTAAAAAGTTTCTGTACGGAAAAGGACACCATCAACAGAACAAAAAGGCATCCTATTGTATGGGAGAATATATTTGTAAATGACATATCTGACAAGGGGTTAACATCCAAAATATATAAATAACTTAACACATCTCAACACCCAAAAAGCAAATAACCCGAATAACAAATGGGCAGAGGATATGAAGAGACAGTTCTCCAAAGAAGAAATTCAGATGGCCAGCAGGCACATAAAAAGATGCTCCACATCACTAATCATCAGGGAAATGCAAATTAAAACTACAATGATATATCACCTCACACCAGTTAGCATGGTCAGCATCGAAAAGACTAAGAACAACAAATGCTGGCAAGGATGCAGAGAAAAGGTTACCCTCCTACACTGCTGGTGGGAATGTAAGCTAGTTCAATCATTGTGGAAAGCAATATGGAGGTTTCTCAAAAAACTAAAAATAGAAATTCCTTTTGACCCAGGAACCCCACTCCTTGGAATTTACCCAAAGAATACAACTTCTCAGATTTAAAAAGACATATGCACCCCTATGTTTATTGCAGCACTTTTTACAATAGCCAAGATATGGAAGCAACCTGTGTCTCCATCAGTAGATGAATGGATAAAGAAGAAGTGGTGCATATACACAATGGAATACTATTCAGCCATAAGAAAGAAACAAATCCTACCATTTGCAACAACATGGATGGAGCTGAAGGACATTTTGCTCCATGAAATAAGCCAGGCAGAGAAAGACAAATGCCAAATGATTTCCCTCATTTGTGGAGTATAACAATGAAACAAAACTGAAGGAACAAAATGGCAGCAGACTCAAAGACTCCAAGAATGAACTAGTGGTTACCAAAGGGGAGGGGTGTGAGGAGGGGGTGGGGAGGGAGGGAGAAGGGGATTGAGGGGGTATTATGTTTAGTACACATGGTGTAGGGGATCACGGGGAGAACAGTGTAGCACAGAGTAGGCACATAGTGGATCTGTGGCATCTTGCTGCACTGATGGACAGTGACTGCATTGGGTATGGGTGGGGACTTGATAATATGGGTAAATGTAGTAACCACATTGTTTTTCATGTGTAACCTCCATAAGAGTATATATGAATCATACTTTGATAAAAGTAAAAAAAATACATTAGCTTGTGACATACTTTGTGTGTGCAGGCAACATGCTTATATTTTTATTAACCCCATGTTTCTTAATTGTTAGAAACCTTCTTTTTCAAAGGACTGAGACTTGAACTTGAGTTGAGTTAGGAGGTTAAATTGCTGTCATCATCAGAACATCTGTAAGTTTTATTTCAATGCTCAGAATTTACGTAGATTTTAAAAGGCAAAAGAAAATTCATCATTTATTGAAACAAATGCCAGGAAGAAAGATTATTAACATATGAAGAAAAACGACTATTGAAGGTATAATCAGTACTAAGTCTACTTGATAGCAGAATGATGTAGTGAGATGAAGAAACCATCTCAGACCTAGAAAACAAACACTTGGTTTGCAGTCCTATCACCAACACATGCATGAGTTCTGTTGTCTTTATTGTTATTTCCTTAAAGCTATTTCACATCATCCTCAGTATCAAGATAGTCACTGATATCTGGCTACCCAGGGAGTCACTGAAAGAATCAAAACGTACAGAGAAAGTCTGTAAAACTAACATTCCATATGAAGAGTAAAGATTGGTTGGTGTACGCAGTTCTGAGACCAGCTTGCATGGTGCCATTGTTCAGATTTGTAACTTCCTAGGTGTTTCATTATTTTAGTTTTATGCAGCTTTATTAAGATACAATTCACATACCATCAGAGTCATCTTTTACAATGTGCAACTTAGTTTTTTCTTTTACTATATTCATAGAGTTTGCAACCATCATTATCATCTAATTTCAGAATATTCTATAATCTAAAAAGAAACCCTGTACCCATTAGCAGTCATTCTCCATTCCTCCCTGCTCTAAGACCCTGTAAAAAATGAATCTGCTTTTAATGTCTATGGATTTGCCTATTTTGGATATTTCTTGCAAATGGAACCTTTTGCGACTGGCTTTTATCACTTAGCATGATGTTTACAAAATTCATCTATGTTGTAGCATATAACAATAACTCATTCCTTTTTTATTTCTGAGTAGTACCCCATTACATGGATATATCACATTCTGGTTATCCATTTACAGTTGATAGATATTTGAATTGTTTGCACTTTTTGGCTAATTTTAGAATAATACTGCTATAAACATTCATGTACACATTTTTCATGCTTCATTTCTGTAAGCTATATACATAGGAATGGAGTTTCTTGGTCACATGGAAATTCTATGCATTACATTACAAGGTATTGCAAATTGTTCCAAGTTGCTGGGCCATTTTGACATCTTACTATCAATGTCTGTGCATTCAAATTTCTTCACAGCCTTTCAACACCTGTTATTGTCTTCCTTTTCGGTTTTAGCCATTCTAATGGGTATGAAGTGATTTTGATTTGCATTTCCATAGTGACTGATGGTACTGAGTGTATTCTTGAAGGCCTTTGCAAAAATGGCTGTTCAAATCATTTGTCCAATTTTTAATTGGGTCATCTTTTCATTATTTAGTTGTAAGAGCACTTCACATATTTTGTAGACAAATTCCTTATCAGATATATGATTTGAAAACATGTTCTCCTATTCTCTAGGTTGAATTTTCAGTTTCTTGAGGGTGTGCTTTGAAGCACAAAATAATTTAATTTTGAGAAATCTGATTTCTTTATTTTTTCTTATTTCACTGTGCTTTTGGTTTAATATTCAAGAAACCACTGCTTAATCTATGGGCATGAAAAATGATCCAATTTTTTTTTCTGAGAGTTTTGTGATTTTAGCTCTTACATTAGGTCATTTTGAGCTGATTTTTGTATATGGTGTGAGGTAAGGGTCCAACTTAACCTTTACATCCCCCATTTGTTGAAAAGACTATTCTTACCCCATTCTAATACCATGGCACATTTGTCCAAAATCAATTAACTATAAGGCCATGATTTATTTCTAGACTCTCAGTTCTTTCTATTCCATTGATCTATATATCTGTCCTTATAACTATATTAGATTATCTTATTATCTGTAGCATTGAATAAGTTATGAAATTGGGAAGTGTGAACGCTCTCACTTTGCTCTTCTTTTTCAACATTGTGTTGGCGAATCTGAGACTTTTCATTTCTATGCAAATTTTTGGATCAACTTATCAGAAAAGAAGGCTGGGATTTTGGAATGTTTTCTCATTTTTATATAGTCAATGCCTTTCATTGGTGTGTGGCTGATACTAAGCATTCTCAATTTAATAACTAAATTAATTAATGTACAAGTACACCAAACTCTGATATAATATAAACCCAAATGATAAGTAATATTCTTAAAAACAATATCACAGTTTTTGAGAATAAAATTCATCCTCCCTACGAATCGTTTCTTTGGTTTTATGAATTATGCCAGTTTGCCAGCACAACATGGACTTCTGTGTCCACAAAGAAAGTATGATGATATATGAGATTCCAAAAGTATGTGATTTATTTTGATTGCAAAAAAAAAAGAATTGTACTAAAATCACTTAGACAAAGAGTATTTATTGGACATGTTCACAGATCTCTTACGGAGGTGAGGAACACAGGTGCAGTGGCACCCATGTTCTTACTCTCTCCATCTGTCTGAATCTATGGTTTCTTTTCTCTGCTTCTCCTAAACCAAATATCCTTTAGTGTTGTCTCTCTCTCTGAAGAACAGTTTTCTCTATTTTGATGGGGGCATGGCCACTTGACTTTTCATGACTTTTCAGCTCAAACTTTTAAAGGTTAATGAGAACCCCAGTGTCCAAATTCCAAATTTTTGTGTATAAAATAAAAGTGGCCCACCTTTGGGTAGCTACTTCAGTCAATCTCCTCTTGCCCATTCAACTGTGCCCCCAGGTCGTCTGGGGTTATGTAACATAAACCTAGTTGAAATGTTCAGAGAATGAGATCTATGTGACTTGAATTGCACCCTAGAATAAATTGCAGCGTTGAGACCTGGGACTTTATCAAGGGGAAGGCAAAAGACAAACATCTAAGAAACGGTAAAAGAAGGGCTATTTTAGAAAGATGGTTTTTTGATGATTGAGGTAGTAGATTCATAGGCAGGAAAAAGATGTGTATATAGGCTAAATTGTGGGTGGGGGTCATCATTTGTTCTCCCAAACTTGCAGATAAATATTTCTACTTGATGAGTTTAAGTTGAAGGTCATGGGTTTTAGAATTTTAGAATTCAATTTTGAATTCTTGTACTTATTCATTGTGTGCCATGTTTGATGTTAATTTCTATGAGTATCAGTTTCATTATTTGTAAAGTTGGCACAACATTGATATCAAGTGCTAGTTGATAAAGATGAAATGAGAATATGTAAATAATACCTAAATAAGTTTATGACAAATAGTAATATATCAAGGTACTATTGAAGTAATCATAATGGTTTTAGGATTAGTGCTTCTCTGAGTTCTTGGATGTTTGGATATTTAGATAACCAGTGATGAATTGAGATAATCTAATGGTTGGAGCCTCAGGATTTATGTTGCATTTCTTAAAATAAGTAGCTCTGTTGTTTTGACAAGTCATACCATCTTCCCTTAAGTTGACCCATCTGGCAAGATAGCTTGATTTCAATTTCTTGAACAAGCTACAGTTTGAATTCATCTTTTTTGGCATAAACCCTTGAGTTCTTGATGATGGGAATGATAACAGCAAAAAAACAGTTGGTCTGACTATGACACCAGCAAATAGAAACTTTGCTTCTTTAACACAGAGATGATACGGGGAATTTACGGGAGAAAGACCATCATTTAACAGAACATATACTTTAAGCAAATAAAATCATTCCTGTAGCACAAAGGCAGCTCTCAAGCAACTACAGACAGGAGAACTGAGCGCTGCATTTGCAAATGGCATCATGTCCACCCAGTTCCACTGTCACCTGAAGTGATTTTCAGTGCATGTAACCAAAGTGTGCAGCTTACTTATTACAAAGCTAAAATCCATAAAAGTCTTTCAAATGTCTCAATAAATTTATGAAAAAGTATTTCTCAAAAGGAAAGCCAGCTAGCAATTTATTTTTCTCATGGTTTAAAATATGTTTATATCACAAATTTGATGCCATGATCTTCTTAGACTCTACAGATACTGTAGGTTCTCCTTGACACTTTGATTACTTTAGGGAAATATATTCACTTGCCTGGATACATAACTAGCGTTTGGGAGAAGTAATTCTAATTTAAAAAAGAATATAAATTTAGAGGTATCACCCCACTCTCCCTAAATTCAAATCAAGTTAATTTAACGCACATGTCTTCTGTCATGTTCAGAAGTTATATTATAATTAGTAAAATGTGCATTCTCCTGGGAAGCCAGTTTCGTTACTCAAAGGACAGGCCTTTGGGTTTATCTAAAGTAACAGAAATGCTCAGAGTTAATTAAGTTTGTCTTATGCTAACAAGAAATTGTGTCATGTTATAGAAAGATTTTAGAATACTAAAAGGTCAATCCATAGTAAAAAAAATTTCACATAAATGTTTTATGAGGGATTGGCATAGAAAAACATATGAACAAAACCATAATCTGTACTGAGTCTTCTAATTGGATTTTTTTTAAGTTCTGTATTTTAATTAGGCTAATTTCAGCTGCAGGTAACCAAAAACCAGATACAAGCCTTACAAGCACAGGATAATTTAGTGATGCATATATAGGAAGCTCTGAGGTGGCTCAAGCCTGGTGTTTGGCTTAACCTAGTGGCTTTTGATCTTCTATGTAATTGCAAAAGGCCTCTGACTTATTAATTACATGCTTGGTTATTCAGAAAAAGAGAGCTTCATTTTATGATGTTTTTGTCTTAAAGGCAAGTCAATGTCTCTCCCCATATTCCATAAAACTAATTTCTTCTCCATCCTTGCTTGAATTATGTCACATTATATTTTTAACCAATCTCTGCCATCAAGTAAAAAAATAATAATAATAAAGAGGAGGTTACAGTAGCCCTTAATTCCTAAAAAAAAAATCATTATTACATAAGGTTAGGTGAGTGAGGTACCTTCAAGGTATTCTGGACCCCTGCAGACATTGGGGTCAATATCCCCTAAGCAAACAGTCTGTGTGTGTGTGTGTGTGTGTGTGTGTGTGTGTGTGTGTAGAAGGTAAAAAGGATAACTTATGTGCCTGAATAAAATTAGGAAAAGTTTAGGAAGGGGAAAAAGTAGGAATTGTATTGGATAGGAGACCAACAATATTGACCATACTCTATAAACAAATGGTGCTCACATACTTGATAAGGTAAAGGAATACATTAAAGATTTGCTTTGTTTTGCAGAACACCAAGAAGATAAATATCTATCCTGTTAAAAAGTTCCAAATACTAAATTCCATATTTTCTGTATACCACTTAATCACCATCTGCCAAGAGTCCATTTCACTGCACTGAAACTACTGATCTTTTCAGAGTCAAGCCAAATCTAGCCCCTGCCCCATGTGACCTTATATGGCCCTGTATAGGGTCTGCAAACTAAATTTACCCTTCTAGTCAAGCCCTTGCACACCCTTCCCGTCACACATATCATGGTTATTATACTCTTACATCTTTGTTCATGTCATTCGATATTGTCCATAAATCTCTCTACTTATGTACCAATTCTAACCGTGTGTCAAACTGATCTTTGTGGTGAAGACTCTCCTATCATTAGTGCACACTGACAGGTGTATTTTCTGATCTTCAAAGGCAATTACAGTCTAAACTGTTTTATTTTTCATTTATTAAAACATATTTTTGGTAACATATTAACTGGTAAGACACTATTCTAGGTGCTCAGGATAGAGTTAGAATATGAGATTCTGATAATTATGTGTATGTGTCTTTGTATGCATACATCCCCCTCCTATTTGTCAAGTAAGTTTCAATTTTCTCAAGTGTTAGAGCTATTTCATAGATTTGTTTCCATTCCCACAATCTACTATTGATTTTGCCTTAAGAGAAAAGAGATTAAGTAAGAAGGTAGGAAACACTAAAAATTGTTGTGGTTGATTTTCATGTTTCCATGTACTGGTAGGCCAAAAGAAAATATTCTATTGAATTTTTATGGCCAACGTGGGACAGCTTCAAGTAATTCTGAGATTTTAGTATGCATTCTAGGAAGCTGAAAGCCCTGGTCTTTGGAAAATGTTGTCTTTAATTTACCAATTGTAGCTAAATTATAAAATATCTTTTGCTTGATATTCTTTTGTCATCACAATAGATTTGAGTTTCATTTCATACTTTTATTTGTTAAAGTTGCATTTTGCCCTTGACCTAACCCTGTCTAATTAACTTCCCTCTTTCCCTATTACACTGAGGTTACCTGTATCAGGAAATTCTGAATGTTGCATATAAATAATGACAATATGCCTATCTGCCACCCAAATATGTGCATATATGTGCACACACACACAGCCTCTGGACAAAATGTAGATTGCCTACCAACCTGCATGGGATATCCCAATTCTTCAGAGTCTCAAGATGTGAAAATTATGACTTTTTTCCTTAGTCCTGGAAACACATGTTTACTGACTTCAGTGTTGATCCCATATTTAATTGACATACCAATTCAAAGACAATCTGTTAAATCACGCTTTTCTACTACTTAATTACTATCCATGAAGAAATAAATATTTCCTCTCATATATACTCCCTAAGAGAGAGGCTTTCTAAATACACTCAAGATTTACATTCCTGCATATTCTATGTCAAACCTATCCTTACTTTCACCATCTACATCTTATTCCATGTGATCTCAGGCAGGAATAAAGGGGTAAGATTAGGGACATCCTCCTTTGCATGCTGGTGACATGCATGGTTTATAGGATGTGGGCCTGAGGGATGAGTTCACCATTAATTAATCTGATTGACTAAGTAATGTGGGCACCTTTTCCCTTGATTCTGACAATTATAAAATGTCATTTCTGGATGAGGGGGAAATCGAGTTCCATTCATCACTCCTGTACACCTAGTGTTGAACCAGGAACACTAAGATCTTTGTAGGATATATGGGGAGGGAAGAAAAAGTGCAGGGTACGAAGGAGGAGAAAAAGTAACTGAGTATTTTTATCTTGGTGATTTGAATATATTGGCTTTTAAATTAATAAAATATGACTCTTTTGTGCTCTCATTCCTTGATCGAAGCAAAGGGTTATGCCATTTTCTGTTGTTGTTCATATGTCTTTGTTCTTATCGCCTTAGTGTACAAGTAGGCTTGAGCATATTTTGTGGTTGAATATAGGAGCTTTGGGACACTGAAATGGCACTTTGGGTACCCGAGTGATATAATATTTATATATATCTGTGCCTCTTATTGAAAAATGATTTGGAGTATTATAATTGAAACTTTTTCAGATGCACCTTGAAGCTGAAATATTTAGGAAAAATGGTTTCACTATAAGGGAAGTTCGACATTTTTAATCATTTCCAAAATATGTGGTGAGCTGGTGTTATATTGGAAATGAATTTAATATAAACATAGTATGGTTTATGAACACTGTCAAAGCCAAACACGACATAATGAAACTTCATTTTCATGTGCTCCCATTTAATATTTTCTAACATTTACTGTTTGTTTATTACATTTATATGGCACCTATTATCCAAAGAGCTCAAGACATTGTTCAAAGAATATTAAATCAAGGCCCTTCACATAAAATCTCCTGAAAGAATTGGTACAATGAGAAAGAACTCAAGAAATCATGTGCACAGAAATTAAATCTCAGAAATTAAACCCATGAGGCAATTTGTCCCTATAAAATGGTTTTGGGTACTATATTCATGGGCAATGATATTTCACTCTAACTAGATTATAAACTCAAAATTTAAGTAGTTCTGATCCACTTTAGGTTTTCAGATAAATTCCATTAATCTCATGTGCATTTGTTAAAAAAAAAATCAAGTTTGTGACATTAAAAATGAAATGTGATGTTTAAAATCTGGAAATTCCTATTGTTTCTAAAAATAATCCTACATTAAAATCACTTTGTTTATTGCAATTATAGATGAGTTTTTATATTTGGAACCAGTTCGTAAGCTAGAATATTGTATACTAGTTATCTTAAATTTATGTGGGAAATGTTTTAATTCTTTGAAGATACAAAGCTTCCAAACAGCAGCTAGGTATTCCTAATGGCATTCAACCCACTTTCCTGTATTCTCCCCTATATTGGCATTCTCCTATTGATGTAAGATCAAGTAATTTTAGAATTGGAAAGACTTTAGAGTTTATCTACTGTAACTTCTTCATTTTGAAAATGAAGATATTTGAGATCCAGAGATAAAGGTAACTTACCCAAGATTGCTGTCTGTTTCACACAGAACTGAAGTTATAGATGGATTCCTACTTGGTCATCTTTCTTCTGTAGAACAGTGCTTTTCATAAACTGCTCTGAGTTTTATAACATTTTCAAGCAACTGGATGTACAAATATTTCTTGGGCTCACATTGTCTATAGAACCTTGAGCATTTTGTGTTTCAGGGTTTTGCTCATTGTGATAAACTTTCATTCCAGTTTGGGGCATGATGTGACCAACCTTATTTGTCATTCTTTACTGATGCTACTAGGCAGAGGGCTGGATGAGGGATTGAAGTTTCATGTGGGTTATAGTCTTGTCACTGAACACAAATTCACTTAACACATCTTAGAGCAAAAACAGCATATGTCAATGCCTGTTGCTCACTTGTAGAAGATATCTTTCACATTTTTGTGCTCTCATGGACCTTGCCAATTAAATATCCAATCCAACCATTTCATTTTTACTTTTATTTTATGACATAGGATCAAAGATGTTTTAAGTGTGCTACTAGAAGTCCTTGTTAGCAAACACTTTAACTCTGTAATGTTTGTTGCATTTTACACCTGGGCAATAATTTTGAGGTTAGATATGAAAATGGACTTGAAATCTGGTTTAACACCACAGTTTATCTTTATGGCTTACTCATTGTTTGATCTTGGTCTGGTTAATTAAGTACATTAAGGTCAGTTAACATTTGCAAAATTAGGATTATAGTAGTGCTAATCTCATTGAGTATGGTGAGGATTTATTGATAGTATTTTTATTAGGCTAACTTTTATAATTCTGCAGCAGTTACATCAATTCAAATACACACACACACACACACACACACACACACACACACACACACTATTTTAATTAACACCATTATATCGTTCTTCACCATCCTAGCCATGGGAATATGTTCAGGGAGTTATTACTAAAACTTTGGGTAAATCGTTTGTAAGAATAAATTCTAGTGTTATTGATGAGTCCTGCCCAAATTTTTCAAATCCATTATCTTTAATTCTTTTTGGGTTTATGTTTTCAAATTCTTCTCATCCAGCCACATTATCACCTTAAAGACAAAATTGATCTAGGTAGGAAACACCTTGAGATATCAAGTGCAATTACTAATTTTGCAGGATTGAAATTAAAATAGAACTGCTGTACCTGCTTTGGTAAAAGAGTAACACATGGAGAACACCAGGTATAATGAATCTCAAATGAAGAGTGATAGTCTCAAAGCCTCTCCTAGTCTTTATGATGCAGTATAAAATAATTCCACATGATTGAGACTATATTTTCTTTGGTTCATTTCTCTTGGGCATACATTATAAATTGGCTTTCCTGATGTTGTTTTATCTTTATCTTGAGATGGGACATTTTGTTGTTATTTCAGCCCTCAGTTCTTAAACATTTAACCCTGAACAACCAAAGTGTTTAGGCTAATTAAGTTCCTCCCGGACCCCAGTGTATTTTCAGAAAATACGTAATGGCCGTTATTACTAAATTGGTACAGGAATCCAAAGAGACTGTAGGTATTCCCCTGCACATGCTTGTTTTACACTTCATCTAGATCTTAGTGAAGTGTTAAAAAGGATCCTTCGACCTGAGTCTATGAAGTCTATGATACCAAGCCCTACCAAGGTAGGAGTAGCATGCCCTTAATTGATGGTGCTTTGATTTCACTTGCTTAGCAGCTTGAATTTTGACTTGCCTTTTGGTTCCCAGAATCTCATAATCATTTGCTCCTCTACTCAGACATCAGCTTTTTGAATATGGAATAGACAGCCTCTGTATACCTGATATGATGTTATATGATGATGTGGACCAGTGTCTCCTCTGACTCTTAGGAATCAGGTCTTATGATTATATTCCTCCTGGAACCTTGCCCTTTTCCCTTTACAGTAAATTAAAATTTTTACCATTTTATGTAACCAAGACTGTTTATCTCTGAGTAAAGTGACATGTTTAAACTGTCTACTCTTCATGGCAGTCTTGCCATAATTTTACTAATGAGCAAGTGACAGAAAAGAAAATGGTTTATGCTCCACCCTGGCTGTGGGGACATTGAGCAGCTACCTTTTCTCTCTTCATCCTTCTGTTGCTCCAACTAGCATCCACGAAGTGCCTCTGCTCGGTACATCAACAGTGTTACACCATTTTTAAATGCCCACTTAAAGACTAGGGTGGCCAGCAGTAGGCACTGAGGCAAACACAAAAGTAGGGTAATCAATCCTCAAATTACCAGTTTCATGCCAATCAAATTAAACATTCCAACGTGGCATGCCCCATGACTTCACTAATGAAGTATAGGCATATATAAGTGTGGTTTGAACTGATGACTAAAATTTTGAAGTGAAACAGACCAGCCATCTTGCAATTGTGTAAAAAGGCAACTGATTTATTTCCTATTTCCTTTTCCTTCACTCTTTGAAAGGACTACTGTCCTTTCCTTCCTGTCTCACCCACTGACCCTCTTGCTTCCTCTGTACTTTGCTATCAAAGTATGGATGACTCCAATATTAGTCATTTCTGACATTTGTTGGAACATTCCCAGTATTAATCATTATTAATTGGTTAACTGATGGTCATTTTGGTATTAATTATATGCAGCCCATATTTCATATTCCAGTTGAATCATTAGAACTGCCTTGGAACTGTTTTGTTATTTTTTCCTCCAAGATGGCTGCGTAGAACAATCATTAATTTATCACCAAGCTCTGCAAGAAGCTTTTGAGAGCACTCTAGCCTCTTCCCCTATACCCTTGCCCAGATCCCTTTGCTGAAACAATGAAACTAAAAGCCCCAAAGAAAGGGTTCAGTGACAGCAACAAGGAGCATTGTAATTACATAGGTGAAGCATGAGAGTTGGAAAATCATTATCATTATTTGCAAACTAAATACAGGGTTAATTATTATAAATGCCAGTCACATACCACTAATACTTAGTTATTATGCAGATGAATTGCTGTCAGAATTGTAACATATTTTAAATATGTGTGTGTGTGTGTGTGTGTGTGTGTGTGTGTGTGTGTGTGTGTGTGTGTAAATGTGGAGTGTCTGACAGATTGGGAAAGAGAATGAAGAGAGAGAGTTTGCTTATACTGTTAAGCTTGGGTTATGGAGAGTGGACTTTTGTAGTTTTGTTGATTTTGAGTTTTACAGAATAATTAGGAACTCACATTAAAAAAACAGAGAAAATAGTTGTATTACTCTCCTGATATATGGACAATGTGTAAGGATTAAAAGTTTACTCAAGAGTGTTAAATAGAAGTTCTGATATGATAAATCCAAAAAATATGTAGATTTCTTAATTTATAATCATCATATTAAATACAAACATTCTGTTTTCAATAATGGTGTAGTGTGTGTTTTTAAATGTTACATAAGGAAGAAATTTAAAATAACCTCATCTTGAAGGAGAATCAACAAAAATATGCCTTACAGTATCTGGAAAATAATTCACTCAGTAAATTCAGAAAGAAAATAGGTTCCCGAATTCTAATATCTAGAATGAATCTCTCAGTGTGTCCTGTCCCTAAAAACTGAACATTATATTCATTTGTTTTAAATAAACCTTTTAAAATACATATATTTTAAAACTCTGTGAAAGAACAATTCACACTATTTGCCATAATTTCAATACTCCATTATACAATTAAGTACTACACATGACAGATTACAATATATAATTATTTGAGAAGTTAAAAATATTTTAAAGATTCAAACTCCACAATTTTAATGATTTATTTTTGGTTTGCTTTGATCCCTTGTAAATTGCAAAATCCTCTAAGGTCATGGAAAATAAGGATTGCATTTATGAACTACTTTCTCTATGGTGAACTTTTGGCATCTAACACAAGCCCAAACCCTACATGATTCCTTTCAATGCTACTCTCATTACCCAAAGACGTAACTAAACTCATCATTTTTAGGCAAGCACAAATTCTCCATAGTCATAAATTAGCTCTCACCCCTTATTCTTTACACAGAAATCTCAGAACACGTACTGTAGCCTGTTATTGTATTATGAGTTGTGTGTTGACTTCAGTAAATGCTTTCCCCACTAAACTCGAAGCTTTATGAAGGCAGATTCTGAACCACACTCTTAGCACAGGGCCTGACTCATAGAGGGTCCTCAGTATTTGCTGGGAGAATGACTGGGTGGGGGAGGAGCTCTAAATGAGAGTGCTGTAAGGTCTGAGGTCCTTGGAGCACTAAGACTTGGTGAGTGAGGTGTTTGGTGAGGACTTCTGAGAGGCTGTTTAGGGTAGAGATGTGTCTGAGGGGCCCTTTGGAGCAGACAGCTTTTCTTCTTAGCAACAAGAGTGCTCAGGCTAAGGGCCAGAGGATTTAAAGATCTAACCATCCAATGATTTTCCCAGACTCAAGACACACAAGGACTTAAGAGCAAGATATTTAAACGTCTTTCTCGTTTATACAATCCCGTTCACAGTATCCAAAAAGAGAAAAGGATTCAAGACAGAGGTTCAAGCTGGGAATAAAGAAAGTGTATTTGGTTGGAACATTCCTTGTATATTTTAAGATTCTGCCTTTTGAGCATGGAATATAGGAGACTTGACAATCCAAATAAATGTAAAGTTTCTTGAGGGCAAGAGCTCTGCTATTCTATATGGCCTTCCTTAAATCATGTATTTGCAAACTATTTATTTTGCCCATAAATATATATATACATATATGTATGTGTATATATATAAATATATATAAAACATCTGCAATATATATCATGTGTGCTTTGATTTTATATACACACACATTTCAATATAACTTAAGAATTTCAACTACTTATCTCTCAAGGTATCTCTGCAGGCCCAGAAGCCACTGTGACAAGTGGCCAAAGATACCGGAGGAGGAACTTGGACTTCACTCAGCCAGGAGCTCCCCCAGATTATTAGAAGTGGCTGACAACTCACGGGCTGCTGGCCACTGCCGTTCCCATGGAAACATCCAGAATGTGAGAGCTTAAACTAATCATTGTGGCAAAAAATAAAAAGTAACAGCCTATTTTCTTCTCACAGCATGAAAATGGTGGTTAGGTTAACGGACCCTGATCCCTTTTCCTTGGGGTATATTTTTATAGCAATAGGGCTAGAAGTCCACCCTCCTAAAACTTTCTCTGCACCTGTTCATTCCAAGCTGCAGCAAGACCATTTCCCCACCAATACTTCAAAACTCAATAGAACTCTAACCAAGAGTTATGTAGGAATTAGAATATTAAATGACATAGTCTGGATATGTATCTATTTTTATATTTTATCACTTTAAGCATTGCTCAAAGAGAAGTCTAGTATTTAATAAGCCTGCATCTTTATGTTGTTTGTGTTCATCGAATCAGAACTCTCTTGGATCATTTTATAAAGCACATATAATTTCTCAATATCTGTATGTGCCCCAACCGAGCCTTCAAGATCCTGATCCATTTATCAGGCTAAAAATTGAGACCTCCCAGTATTTAATGTATATGAAGAGTTTAACTGCATTTAGTAGTTTCTTACTCTGTGGTTCTAAATAAAATACACAGGAGTCTATGAATAAAATATGATTTACAGGCAATACTGCATAAAACAAAAGGCTAGGCACTTATTTCCATTAATGCCACATGTTTAAGGAGTAAAATGAGTCATGATGACCAGCGGATGACCCTAATTTCGTACACTGAACAAGGGGGAAATCATAAATGTGTGTCTCAATCAAGGGAACAGAATTCTCTGGAATAAGGATACTGCAGATATAAGGCTGAGGTTGCAGGCATTCTTCTTCAATTATTTGTGGAAAACAGACCAATGTCTGGTGTCTTACACACAACAAGAGGAGACTGAACACAAAGTTTCTTGCATTTAGATGAGAAGAAAATTCATATATTGACTGTTTCATTTACCCCATCTCCAGGTCACCCACCAACAGCCACCTGCTCACTCTCCAGCATCAACAGGGACTGTGGCCTTCACTGTCTCCCACTCAGCCTCATCCGGGCAGCTAGCTATTCAACTGACAATTAAACATCTTCTTAAAAAATTGTTTTTTCTTGTTGCTTTATTTCCTTGTATTGAATGTTATTTGCATTCCTATGCATCCTAAACATATTTGTTTGATTTGCAGTCCATGTTCTTTGTAATGTAGGAAAAATAAGTAATTTCTATCCAACACTTTAGAGCATTGTTTCACAACACATACAAATATTCCCACTTATGATTCTATCAAATGTTAAATAAATAGTGGGGACTTTAAAGACCTTAAAATTCTGGACTATTTCTCCATTGGTGTTTAAGAATATTTTAGTAATATTTAAGGAATTGTTTGGAGTTTTTGTATAGGCTGGAAATATATTTTATTAATTTTCCATTTAAAATAATGGGATATCAAAAATATACTACCTAAGCCATTTTGAAGAATGACAAATATTCCAAAATGTTCATATTGATAATATACAGGTAGTTGTATTATAATTAATTTGTTGTTCTTTGTGATTTTTCTATTTTTAACTCTTCCTTGTTAAACAAGCATTTCCTTTAGAATTAGAAACACATTATTTTTTAAATGTTTAGGGCCAAAACTTTTAAATAACTTCACATCTCTATTGATTCCAGCCATCCTAATGCATGTGAAGTGGCCTCTGATCGTGGTGTTGGTTTGTATTTCCCTGATGACAGATGATGTTGATCATCTTTTTATATGTTTACTGGCCATTTGTATATTTTCTTTGGAGAAATATCTATTTAGATCTTTGGCCTATTTTTCAATTGAGCTATTTTTTCATTTTATTATCAAGTTGTAAAAGTTCTTTATATACTACAGATACAAGTCCCTTATCAGATATATGATTTTCAGATACTGTCTCTTCTTTCGTGCGTTGTCTTTTTACTTTCTTGATGGTGTCTTCTGAAGTACAAAAGTTTTGATGAGGTCCAGTGCATCTAATTTTCTTTTTTGCTCATGATTTTTGGTCATTTTCAAGAATCCTTTGCTAAATCCAAGGTTATGAATATTTAATTCTATGTTTTCTTCTAAGTTTTATAGCTTCAGCACTTACATTTAGATGTTTGATCCAATTTGAGTTAATTCTTGTATATGAGGTGAAGTAAGGGCCTAACTTCATCCACTTTGGATATGTGGATATCCAGTTGCTCCGGCACCATTTGCTGAAAAGACTCTTCTTTCCCCCACTGAATAATCTTGGCACCCTTGTCCTAAATGAGATGACCACAGATATGTGGGTTTATTTGGGGACTTTAAATTGAATTCCATTGATCTATATATCTATTCTTGTGCCAATACCAATTCTATTCCTATGATCTGTATTTCTGTCCTTAACTCAGTACCACACTGTATTGATTACCATTGCTTTGTACTAAGTTTGAAATTGGGAAGTGTGAATCCTCCTACTTTTTCACAATTGTTTCAGCTTTTCTGAATCCCTTGCAATTCATATGAATTTTAGAATCAGCTTGTCAATTTTCTACAAAAATGCCAGCGAGGATTCTGATAGGGATTGTGTGGAATCTGTACATCAGTTTGGAGAGTATTCCCATCTAACTATTGTTAAGTCCTCTGACCCAAGAACATGAGATGTTTTCCATTAACTTAGATCCACTTTAACTTCTTCCAACAATGTTTTGTAATTTTCAGAGTATAAATTTTGCATTTTTTGTTAAATTTACTTGCAAGTATTTTATTATTTTTGATGCTGTTGGGAATCAAAATTCTTTTATTTTCAGTTTGTTCATTCCAAGTGTATAAAAATACAATTTTTTATATTAATCCTCTATCCTACAACCTTGCTGAATTTGCTTGTAGTTTAAGTGGTTTTTTAGTGGATGCCTTAGGATATATGTCACATCATGTCATCTGTATATTGGGAAAAAAGCAGTTCATGACACACACACCTATATCATGAGAACCCTAACTCACAGGTCCCAGTGTCTAGCCATTATAGCATTTAACCAGGCTAAAATCAGCATGCAGACTAATGCTTAAGAGCAAGGCTTAACAATTGCAACTGTTGTTCTGGGAGATGATTGTTACACAGAACTTTTCATTGCTGGGGTGAATGTAACAGGAACTCATTGGAAATGAAGCAATATATTAATGTGTTTTGTTTTCAGAAAGGGGTCAGGGTTCCCTATTATTGACACACAGGTCTCTTCTCCTCAGGCCTCTTTCTGTAGGCTTAATGCTGACAAGCCTTTTTTTCTATTGATTAAATAATATTGCCAGACTCTTCATATAGAGATTGTTTAAGTGATAAACCATTATTGCAATTTGCCATTTGCACCAGCGGGCTTGACTCTGAGTCTCTCCTGTACTGATGGGTAAGTGGATTTCTGCATTCTATATCCAGAGAACTCCTCTTTGGGTTGCAGTTGAAGTCTCGGAGGGAGGTGGCACCAATAAACAGCATGCTCTTCCCAAACAAGGTTCTGAACAATTTGAAAAATAGTGACTAAAACTGGAGGTTCAAGTACCAACCATTATAGAGAGCCAGCTGGGTAGTCAGACATGCTCCCCGAATCCCAGCATCAGGCACATATCTGACCTGGTCCAAGGCGGTGGTAGACAACAGGGTAGCCGGAGCCTTGTGGATAGAAAGAGCAGAAGGGAACATTTACTCCTTCCAGGACAGCCTCCCTCCCAAGAGGAAGATGAACTAAAAAGAATACACACAATTAATCTAATTACTAACTACAATTCATCTAAATTTCTGAGAAGAGGTTGTTCTATCTATCACCGGGACAGTTGGAGTAAGGGGCACAGTTAACCTAACTGAACTCTTTTTACATGAAAAAAAAAAATCAGAAAAGCGGCATTGGCCTCTCCCAGTTACTACTAAAGAACAAGAAAAAAACCCTGCTATAACAGCTCCAAGAAAACAGAAAAAGCTTGAATTTTCTCTGCCTATTAGCAAACATGATTGAATATCCCTAATGAGATGAGACCAAACTTAGGGTAACAAGCATAAATATGTTTTCTGTCTTATTAGTTGCCACTTGTTCTGACCCAAAATTGGGAGAGCCAGTCTTGCTGCTATCTACGGCCTCCTCCCTACACCTGCAGAGAACCTCCAGTCTGTTTTTTTCCATTTTTTTCTCATCAGTTTTAAATGCTCAGTAATAAAAAGGAGGCACTCTCCTAACCGCATTCAGCACACATCTGAAGGCTGGGGGTTTGGGCAATCTCTACACAGCTAAATGAAGCACTGAAGGGATTGCCATACATTTTCAAAAACAGTCACAAAGCGAATGTCCTACTTGCAGTTGAATTGTGACAAATAAATCCTTTCCTAAAAATCACAAGCCTAGATTTAATGGGGTGAAACATGTGCAAAATGGGTAGAGAAAACCACCAATTCTACTGCCCTCTGAACCAAAACTTTCTCTTCCACAGTTGAAACAAACATTTAGAAAATTGTGGTATAAATAAATGCTTTGCAAAGATTACTTAGAAAGCTCAAATGCAGACACATAAACTGTGGCTTGTCACGCAAAGTGCTTTGGGCTAACTTTCTGCCGGGCCACACAATGCAGCCAGCAGTTATTGCAGGGTTGAATGGTCAGTGATTCATCACCAAAAGACAGACCAAAAATTGCCCAGCCATGTAATATTCTAAATTTAACTCTTGAGGGAGCTGTCCAATTGCAAGTGTAGGAAGGTACTGAACAGACCTAAGGACACACTGAATCGACAGCTATGTGTCAAGGACACACTGAATCGACAGCCCTGTGTGGAACAGTTCCCTGTGGAGGAGACTGGAAACCAGCTGAACAGCTCCTCCCCAACAAAAGGTCAAAGGGCCACATAGAGATGGAAAGAAGAGACAAAGATGTGGGCTTGCCAAGACCCCCAACCCCCAGTGAGGCAACCCACAACTGGGAGGGAAGGAGCCCGTCCCTGAGGAGTGAGAGGTCCATGCCCCACAGCAGGCACCCCAACCCTTGGGGCCTGCACAGAGAGATGAACCCCAGAACATGCAGCTTGGCCAAACAATGGGGCTTACTTCCAGGGAATGCAAAGGGCTGTGGGGAACTCTTAAAGGGCAGGCACACAGACTCACCAACTGGTGTGTGTGTGTGTGTGTGTGTGTGTGTGTGTGTGTGTGTGTGTGTGTAAAGAACTCAATAGCAAGAAAACAGTCGTGTGTGTGTGTGTGTGTGTGTGTGTGTGTGTGTGTGTGTGTAAAGAACTCAATAGCAAGAAAACAGTCCAATAGACATTTTTCCAAAGAAGACATGCAGATGGCCAGTACACACATGAACAGATGCTCCATATCACTAACCATCAGGGAAATGCAAATCAAAACCACAGTGAGATATCACTTCATACCTGTTAGAAAGGCTATTATAAAAAAGACAAGAAGTAACGATTATTAGCAGAGATGTAAAGAAAAGGTAACCCTTGTGCACAGTTGGTGGGGATGTAAATTGGTACAGCCACTATAATGAACAGTATGGAGGTTCTTCAAAACATTAAAAATAGAACTACCATATGACCCAGCAATTCCAATACTAGGTATTTATCCAAAGAAAATGAAAACATTAATTTACAAAGAGGTAGGCACCCCTAATAGCCAAGATAGGGAAACAACCTAAGTGTCCATCAATAGAGGAATGGATAAAGAAGATGTGATATATATACACACACAATGGAAGCATATTCAGCCATAAAAAAAAGTACCTGAAATCTTGCCGTTTGTAACAACATGATGGACCTCGAGGGAATTATTCTAAGTGAAGTAAGTCAGAGAAAGACAAATACCATGATTTAATTTATACATGGAATATAAAAACAAAAAATAAACAAACAAAGCAAAACTCATGGAGAACAGGAGTGTTTGCTAGAGGGCAGTGAGCTGGGCCGGTGGGTGAAATGGCTGAAGGAAGTCAGTAGGTACAAACTTCCAGTTATGAAAGGAGTAAGTCATGGGGATGTCAATACAGAGCATGGTGACTACAGTCAGTATTATTGTAAAGCATACTTCAAATTTGCTGAGGGAATAAATTTTAACAGCCCTCATCACAAAACAGATACAGAGATAATAAATAAATAAAGTTAAACTCTCAAATAGGAAACAAAAGATCATAGCTTTTCAAGAAGATGGAAGGAAAGAAATAATGAAATGAGCTGTTTTCTCATCCCTACATGAGCCTGAGTGTACCCACCATTTTCAAAGTGAACAAGGTGTTGTTTATGTTTTTGTGACCAAGTAGTGTTTCATAGAAGCAGATTCAGCAAAAGATCCAATGATCAAGACCCACTCCTGTCTTGTCCATCTTGTATTCCCAGAACTAAGTACACCTGTGGTACAAAACAGTTGTTCAATAAATACCTTTCCCCATCTTTTCATTTTTAATGTAAAGCCCTGCATGGTTGGTCCCCTGCCACCGTCCCCCACATCTTGTCCTGTGCCTTCTCTGCCTCACCACACTTACCAGGCTGCTGTTCCTCCAGCAGGCCAGGCAGTCCCACCTCACTGACTCGGCCTACAGAAACCCACGTGGCTCATTTGTTCAGTCCATTCAGATCTCTTCTTCTCAGGGAGGCTTCCCTGAACGGCCCGCCTACACCAAACTGCTCTATAACCATTTACCTGGCTTCATCCTTAGGAGCACTTACCACTCTCTAACACATTATATGGCTTCTTTGTTGTTTATCAACACCCCCCACTATAATGAGAGCTTCATGAACACAGGACTTCGGTTTGCTCAATGAAAGTCTTTAGAAAGTATCTGGTACAAACATTAGTCGAATAGTTGAGTGAGTCGGTGGATAAACCTTTCTCTATAGCCCTAGTTCAAGGGTGGTTGTTAAACTGCCCATAGTTGGACTTTTTTTTTTTTAATCCAACCTAAGAATCTCTTCCTACTGATAGTAGGCTAAGTAATAAACATTTGTGGTGCTGCTGACAAATTTGGGGTTATTTCACCATCTTATTTTAGTTTTTAACCATTTAATTTATTGTTTCTCTTTCTTTTCCTAACTTTTTGGATGTACTGAACTTTAAAATTATCTTTTCTTTCCTCCACTTTTTTGGAAGTTTAAAGTCTCTGGTTATTTTTTCTGCTTTCTAAGTTTTATACAAAGTTTTTCTTCAGATTACAAAAGGAATACATGATTATTTTATGAAATAACATAATGCAATACGAAGATGTGGTAGGAAGCAGAATTCTAAGATGATCCCTGGATTTCCAACCCCTGATGTCATCCCCTCCTCTTGGGTGTGGGCAAGACCTGTCAGCATGAGGAAAGAGTCACTCCTTTGATTAGGTTGCATTAAATGATGAAAGTAATGGGATAGTCACACTAGAGATTATATGACAATTTATAAAAGTCCGTCTTAACAGACTGGAAAGAATCATCGAGATGGGCCAGAGAAGTAAGCAAACATGTTGTTAGCAGGCCACAGAAAAGCCTCTACGAGCTAAACGCAAACTCTGGGACTCTTAAGAATAAACAGCAAGAAAATAGGACTTCAGTTCTACAACCACCGCTAACTAAATTCTATTGATGACCTGAATGACATCAGAAGAACGACATTCCCTTTGCCCTTGGCTACTAGGGAAGCAAATTCTAAGCCTTGGAATGTCCTGTCTGATCAGAATACCTCTGTTTACCTGGGAGCTTGGGCTATGCTAGACAGTCCAGCACCGTGACTTAGGGTGGTGACTTTGTATCATAGGGCACCCATTCTATCTCCACAGATGCTGGAGACTGAGGCTGGCCAGGCTCAGTAAGAACCCTGGACACCAAGTCTCAATGTTACATAGCAACATCTAACAACATACACATAGTTGGAAACACTATGTGTATATTGTTACACATAATCCCAGGTGGAGTTAACGCCATTTATCGGGCAAGGACAACTAGAAGCTCCAGGTTATGAACTTCTCCGTCTTCTTCCCCATGCATCTTTTCCCTTGGCTGATTTTACCATGTTTCCATTTGCTGTAATAAATGGTAACCGTGAGTATGACAGCTTTCAGTAAGTTCTGTGAATCTTTCTACCAAATTATCAAACCAGAGGCTGGTGTTGGGGGTCTCTCAAACTTATAGTTGAAATCAGAATTAAAGGTAGTCTTTGGGCTACTTCCCTAATTTTGCAGGTATGAAAATTAAACCAGAAATTAGAAGCAGAGAAAACTTTTAGTCTTTTTAAAGAACCATAAATGAATAACATTATTACCTGTAAATATTCCCTTGTTTGGAGTGGTGGGGGCTTTTCCAAAACAGAACTCTTGCTTTTTTAACAGGGAACTAGTCTTGTAAAGATATCAGGCTTTGTCTAATTCTGAATCAATGTTTACAAGGAAAATGCTTATAACATTTTTTTGTTTCTATAAACAAAAAATATATACAACAAATATTTGAATTAACTGGGATGTAAACAACACATTCTGAAGCTAGATATTGTACTAGAGTGTCTCAATTTTTCAAGTCTATCAATTGAGGATACAGAGACCTATGTTTTAATGAGCTTACTTTTCACCCTTGAGGAGTAAATAACCAGAGAGACGAACTTATGGTTCAAAAAGACCATGTGACCAGATCTTTCTACTATTCATTTCCATTTCCCTATTATGATCAACATTCTTAGGCTTTATATACCCAGAAAAGTGTGTTTATTCAGAATGCTTTCAAGAAGGAGAATAAAATACCCTCAGAAAAAATGCTTTCTGCGATTTTCTGACTCCAAAGATGAATATAAGTCACTCAATAACCATCATCTACAATTCAAGCAGCTACGAAATGTTATGATCAGTACAGACAAATGAAAGGTATCACTGAACTAAACTCACAAGGCGGATACGATGCTGATCCCCTCAAAATTGCCAGTGTATTTCAAAATTCACATGTTGCAAGTCTTTGATGTTCCGTTTCATGTTTCAAAACAGCGAGAGGCCTAGAGCAAGAAGGATGGATGCCTTGCATAAACAGGGTGAAGAGACATGAGAAATCTAAAAGACAAGGAGAAGAAAAAGGCAAAATCAATATCAACTTTGTAGTTCCCTTCATTTATGTTGACTGTACTACACCCTAAAACTTGCTTGCTTTCTAACAGCTAATGATAAAAATGAAAATATCATTTAAGTAATCCATAAATAGTTTGTAGGAAAGATTGTTAGTATAAGAACCAATACTGTGGTCGCACGTATTTGTTTTTAAAACTGTTAACTGAGCCACTTTGTTCATGGTGTGAAAGAGAAATATTTACATGGCAATCTATCTGCGAAAACAAGGTATGTTAGTGAAAATCACTTAACTTAAAAAATCTCTTAAAATCTTAACTTAATAGCATATGATTATCCCTAATCATAATATAAACTATATTTGATTTGTTAAATTGCTTTTCTTTAGGAACATGAGCTTAAATGTCACTGTGATATCTTGGCCCAAGAAAAATAAGAAAGACAAAAATAACCAGGAAACTAGTTAATGAGATCCAAGTACATTTTCAAATTAAATTATTCCAGCCCAAAAACTTTTCTTTACTTTCTAATAGCATTTTCATCCACAATAAGTACCTCACTCATTAAAAGTTCTGTCAAGTGAAAAATCTTAGTGTGGCCTCAAGGTCTCAGAAAAAAAATAACAGCCCTAAACCCATGGCCAGTTCATCCTTTGAAACACAAAATACCTTGCAAAATAAAGTGATTAGAGACAGGAAAATCTGTACTAAAAATTAACTAAAGGAATAGTTTAAATGGTAATGTTTCCCAAATTCTGTACTAAAATACCAAGGAAGATACACTCCTGGGAGAAGTATAAATTAATCTTTTGGAGGGCAACTTTGTAACTTTCAACTTAATCTTAAAACATACCAGCCATTGGTTCCAGATTCTCTTTTTCTAACAATTTTTCTAGAGAAATAATTAGGGAGATTTTCTAAAAATAATGTGTAAGGGTATGATTGATATCATGATGACATGAACAATTCAGTACATGTACAGTGGTTAGAGAGCACCTGATACATATAAAGGTCTCAGTAAATTTTAGCTATCATTCTTACCAAACTAGTCAGATGCTGAAAAACCCTTTAAAAAAAGGAGCCAGGCAAGAATTTGATTAGAAGAGGAATGGGGAATTGGCAGCAGTGAACTGCAACATGATTGTGTATGATCTTGTATGTCAGGATGCCTTTGTTTCCAAGTGTCCAAGTTATTTGTGAATGAAAAAATTAAAAACAAATAAATGCCCAAAAGTGGGATGTTGATTAAATGCAGTATTATATTCAAATGACTGCATGTGTTGGAGCAATTGGTAATACTCCTGTTAAGAGAATATTTCAATGCACAAAAATACATCCACAATATAGTAAATGAATAAAAACCAGTGTTGAGTAGAACAATCCTGTATTTAAGAGCTCAGCCATTGGAACCGGACAGCCTACATTCAAATCCTGACTCCACAGTTATTAACGATATGTTTTTGGGAAAGTTCAGTTTCCTAATCTGTGAAAAGGGCATAATACTAGTGCTTATGTCACTGGATTGTTTTGAGTTCTGATCAATTCAGTGCATGGACAGTGGTTAGAGAACACCTGATACATATTAACGTCTCAGTAAATTTTAGCTGTCTTTCTTATCAAACTAGTCAGATGCTGAATAATCCTTTTTAAAAAAATTAACCAGGTAAGAATTTGATTAGAAGAGGAATGGGGAGCTGGCAGTGGTAAACTGCAACATGACTGTAACCCAACTAAATATTCTGTATGTCAGGATACCTTTGTTTCCAAGCGTCCAGTAGAACACCATGTGCTGGTCACCAAACCCAGGGGAGGACTCCAAACACTGTGCCCCTGCATCGGATCCAAGTTGCCAAGGAAAACGCCATGCAGCCAAGCGCTGGGAGGAACACTTCACTCTCATAGAGGGACAGAGCAACCACAGCTCTCATACAGGTCTCCCCCAGCACCTGCTGCGGGGCGATTCACCTGCATGCACCCCACTCCCTCTGTAGTGGAAGGACTCTACCATTCCCCATGGAATCAGAAATACAAAAAGCTGGGAGAAATTGCCGGAGCGCCGTTGAGATACTATGAGGCCGCTGTGAGCAAAAAGAAAGGAGTATGCATTGAACTTGAAACAGGGAAAGACAGTCCCACCCAAGGCAATAAACCCAACGGTCTGTGTGGGCTCTTTCTCTCTTGGTAAGGAAATGTCCCAGACCCAAGGCCCATTCTTATGTGGCCAAGTAGGAGTCAAAGACTGCACACAGGAGACTGCCTTTCCCAACAGCAAGTAACAGAAAACTTAACTCGAGTTGTTTAAACAATAAAGATAGAAAAAAATCTAAAGACAGCATGTATTTCAGGGTCAGTTTGATTCAGCACTGCGATGGTTTGCTTTAGTGGAATACAGGCTCATGGTATTTTTTTAAATCTCTAGCTCCTAAAAGAGTGCCTGATATATAATAGGTGCTAAATAAATATTTTCATATATATCAAACAAGGATCCCATTTCCTACTATCAATACCATCCTTCTACCTACTATCATGGTGCCAAATTTGTTAGGTCTGATACTGCAGCAGTATCAGACATAATGTCTGCAGACGACACTATCCAAAGAGAGAAAGGGAGGGCCTTACCTTCTTACTCCTTTCTCAGAGTTCTGGAGACTGAGAAGTCCAAGACCGAACACGAGCATGGCCAACTCCTTGGTGAGGGCCCTCTTCCCAACTCACAGACGGCCACCACCTTGCTGTGTCATCACAGTGGAGAGGGAGGGCTCTGATCCCTCCCTCTTCCTACAAGCCTACAAATACCATCACAGAGCCTCACCCATCTAAATCTAATTATCTCCCCAAAGGCTCCACCTCCTAGTACCACTATATTGAGGGTTAGAGCTTCAACATATGATTTTTGAGGGCAGGGGGCACAGAAACACAGTCCATAACAAGAATATATAAACATACTGTATCACTTTCATACAGTGGAACACTAAGTGATTAAAAAAGAACTACTAGTATGTTTAATAATATGAATTTTTTAAATGTTAGTCTGAGTGAAAGAGACTAGGAAGAAAAGTACATACTATATTATTCAATTTTCGTGAAATTCTTGAACAGGTAAAACTAATCTATAGTGATAGAAATCAGTGGTTGCATGAGACAAATGTTTACAGTATTGACAACAAAAGTGGATGGACCTTTTTTAGGGAAGTGGAAATATTCCATTTCTTGATTGTGGTGGTAGATAAAAGAATAGACACAAAAGACAAAATTCACTCAAGTGTTCATTCACAATTTCAATAAGTGTAAATAATACCTAAATAGAGCTTATGTTTAAAATATTGCAGTGAAAGTAAAGATCACCCTAAAAAAGTACAGGGATAACAAATCTCTGAAAGTGATTTGCTAAAGGAAAAAGAAGAAAATTCTCATTATCAGTTTGTTCATACATATTCGAATGCATGACTTCTACCAAACAGCAGCAGAAAGACAAAATCATGGAAAAAACTGAAAAGACTAATATAAGTGTAAAAGAGAGAATGAGACCCAAAGTAGGATAATTTTAAGGAGGATAAAAAGTCACAATATTATGATTTAAATGCAAATTCATTCAATGATATGTAAGATTAAACTTGGAAAAATCTAGCCAAACAAAAATAAAATAACTTAGTAAATTTAAATTTTTCAAAATACAGTGCAAACATCTAAAGTGACCAAAAAAAAAAAAAAGGTTGATGGAGAAGATAAGAATAAATGAAATAAGGGTCGAACGTAAGAGTTTCAGGAATTCTAAAGACACCAGCACAACTAGAGAGGAAGAAAAATCTAAAGCTTAACTGAAAAGCACCTTTCTAAACTATGAAGGGAGCTTAGTGTGATAGCTTAGGACTCACCACGAACTGTTCAAAATCACTGGAAAGAGACCTACATCCAGAGACATCCTAGAAAAGCGTATATTATTTTCATTAAGACAGATAAATAATGACCTTTCAGAAAACAGAGCTTTTTAAAAATAGATTTACCCCAAAAGGAATAAAAATCGGACTCTCATCAAACTCTAAATGCCAAAAAGGCAATGAAATGACATTATATTTATAGTTTCAAGAAAAAAAGAGTATGTCCTCCAAATTCTGAAATCAGCTGAGTTACAAATCATGAATGAATAAAGAGAAAGGTATTCTAAAATATGTGTATGCAAAGCCTCTTTCATTTCCAGGTAGGCTGTCATATTTGTCCAAAGACCAGTGGTCTCATCTAGAACTGGAAAAGCCAGATGGAATACAAAAATGATCTCTTTGAAAGCAGAAGAGAGGTGCTGAGGCAGCAAGAGTTAAATGAACCAAAACTACAGCAGGAAGGGAACAGGAGGTGAGCTGGCCTCTGCAGCTGCTTTTATGTTGGAGTCACTGATGAATCTGAATATGGGCAAGAAGAGGACAATCTAGGGCAAAGCCCAGCACAACACCTGGAGGAGGGCTGCTGCAGGGGAAGAAGAAATAAGAGATTTCGGGGGAGACTTGGAAAGTTTGAAGCACTTGCAGGTTTTTGCTCTGAAAGATTTATTGAATACTAAAGCAGTAGGCGGCAGGAGAGAAAACGTAAGTGGAGAGCCTCTGAAAAGCACAAGAGAACTCTGTCAGTCTCACAACACAAAGATTAGAATATAAGAACCACACACACACACACAAAAAAAAAACAAACAAACAGTGCAGCACCCCCAAAATAAAATTCTAGATGAATACATAGAAGCCCAGGCTTGAGTCAGAAGCAATCTGACCTTTCCACAGCCATGGTTCATCACAGCTCCTTATTGAATTAAGGCAACTGACCGCCGCTCGGACCAGAGGAGGGGAGATCGAGCCTCTCCAGGAAGGTGAAGTCTCCACACTTCTTTATAAACAGTGTCTGGCATTCATTCAAATATTCCTTCACATGCCAAAGAGTAAGAAGAGAAAAAGTGACCAATAGGAACAGACCCACAGATGATCCTGATTTGAAAGTGAGAGAAGAAGGATTTTAAAAGAATGATGATTACTATGTTCAAGGGATGCTTGGGAGGGAGCGAGCCCCAAGGGCTTGGCTAAGGCAGTCCTGGGGGGGCCGCTCCACCTCACGGAGCAGCGGGCTGGGAGCAAGGGACAGACCTTGGTTCAAATACTATAGATGCTCGCCTTTCTTACTGAATGTTTATATTTTTACTGAATAGATGTTTCTTCACTTGCTTTATGCCTGTGGACGATTTCTAAAAACTTTAAATGGCTGTTTGATCTCTTAATAATTTTCACGAGTTTTACTGGGAAGTAGGTCCACAGAGCTTTTCATGGTATTTGCCAGAAGGTGGTCTCCCTGATGAAACACTTTTTAACTGACATCTAAATCTATCAAACCACAAACAGAATAACGTCCAAGAGTTCAGAAAATACCCATCCAATGTGATTACTTTACGGTTGTGAAGGAGGATTTCTTTTCTTGGGAGATGCATGCTGATGTGTTTAGGAATGAACTAACATGATGACCCAAATTTACTTTCAAATGGTTCAGAAAAAATAAATGTGTGTATATGTACATTCCTGCATGGAAGGAAATAATGCAACTATGGGAATTTGGTGAATCTATATGAAATTTATTTAAGTATTCACTTGGAGTACTCTTCCAGCATTTCTGTAGGCCTGAAATTTTTGTTAAAAATAAATAGAAATTGGAAAGCTACCATTCTTGAAAATAATTGCCTGAAATTCTATTTGTATTAATGAAAGATTCATTAAATTTCTTTGGAAAAGAGAAGTTGTGTAGTGAAACGATTACTACATGCTTTAAAACTACTTAAACATCAGAAACTCTGAAATTTGTTTTTAAAACTAATGAAAATATTCAAGTATATCCTTTAAAAAGATTAATATTTTTCAAAAATAAATAATACTAGCAGTTTTTATTTTAAACCCAGATGTAGGAAAAGAAGAGACAAAGCAAAGAACAATAGTAATTCATTTTCTTCGTGCTTTACAGAGATTCCAGAAATACTATTTTGTCTCTAACATGAACAAATAAAAGTAGTTGAATATTTAGGGTTTCCTGGGTTCTGAGCCATTTTTCTATGCTTAAGAAATCCATAGGTTGGAAGAAGAGGGTCTGTGTTCCATTGTAGCAGATATTAAGGTGATATGGCTGCTCTCCCTAACATGGCGAAGGGGCCCAAAATGAGTCAATCATTTGCTCCTACTCAGAACCTTGTATCTGCAGTAACTCATGCAAAGAAGGGACCATTTAAAATGGCTTCTAAGGGCACCTAATGGGCTCAAGAAAGAAATGACCATCTTAACTTCTTGCATCATGACATTTATGAAACTTAGGGATATTTTGTGACTGTGTGTTAAAAGCATCTCTTATCTCCTATGGCTGTAAGATTGAGGTAGTAAAACACAAAACACAGTTTGTTCCCCAAATTTGTAAATACAGTTATCAGTTGAATTTTCAGTTTCATGAGTTCATTTATGTAAACATTAAAGCCTAGATCAAGAAATAGTACCATCGCAAGAACTGGAATGACGGTACATGAAACTGATCAGGGAGCTCTCAACTCCAGGAAGCCTTCTTTGCCGGTCAGAAGAGTCCAACTCTCTGGTATGAGACAGCTCTCTACATATTATTTGAAAACTGGCATCAATCCCTGGCCTCAGTTTCTCCAAACCTTTAATAAGAATCACATCTAAATATGCCCCAGAGATCCAATTACGAAGTCAAAACCAAGCCCAGGAGGAACCTGCTGTGCGCACACACACATATTCCACAGGACTTTGCCTATTTAAATTGATACTCTTAATGTGGGAATGGATGAGAGAGAATCTGGACAAGAGGAGAAAAGGCATTGGGTAAGGCTGTGTTTTTTAATATGGATATCATTACTGGCATTCTGTGTTCTTTGTCATCACTGAGGATCTGAAATGCTTCTGTAATTATTTGCCTAGTGTTGTCAACTGAAATCTAGACTTACAGGTGGGTGGCCCTCACCCAATGAATTTGAGAGTCCAAAAATTCTTTGGTATGATGAAGAAGGAATCCCAGGACCCTGAAGAGAGGGATCAGTGCCCTTTATATGGGCAAACGGCCCATCCACCGTGTCATTACATCTCCCAGAAGACAGGCTCCCTGCTGATACCCCACGCGAATCAGGAGCTGAGAGAATGGAGCGTCTCTGAGAAGCACGTTCGAGGCAGTTCTTGATGGGGCAGGAAGACTGGTAGGAGATGCTGCGGTAGAGGTTAGTTTCTTAGTTTTAAAGAAAACTGAATCTATGGTTGACAGAGGCCACCATCGGCACTCTGATGAGGCCTGAGAGTAATATTAGGAAGCAAGATCAGAGGTGAAGCTGTCTCGGACTCAGAGAATTAAGCAGGTTTGAACTCTAATTTCAGCTGCTATTCTAGAGCGCTCTCAGAAAAGGCCCAGAAAGAGAGAATATTTGTAGCCAAAATGAATGCCCACAGTCACGCATACTTTTAAATGATCAGGTAGACAGCCAGCCTCCTCCTCCCCGGCTAACACGTCTTAGTTTATGGTGGCATGTAGGGAACTATGTGTGGGTTTATCAACATGGACTTCCCATTACAAACGCTGACCAGCCTACCGCCATTCCTATTTGCTCACCTTTCCCACTAAAAGACGAAGCCTGAGCCCCAGTTAACACTATACCCATGGGCCAGCCAACGGCCTAGCAGAAGGTTAACTATATTGGAACCTGCCTTCCTGGTTAAGGTGGCAGTTTATGTGGATGTGGGTTTGTTTCCCCTCCTTCTCACACTTCTACAAGTGCCACCGTTGCTGAATGCCTTGTACACAGGCATGGTATCCCCCATGACATGAATAGATTCAATTTTATTTTCCAAAAACCGTAAGACAAAAATTTTAAGAGGGATGTTTATCTTCCAGAACACTGGAAAAGATAAAAACAAACAAAGCATCATGTATAAAACAGAAGTCATAAACCCAGAGAAAAACAAGGAGGCATAAAATCTAAAAACATGAAACAAGACAGTAGAGGGCAGGTCAAGTGCGCAAGTCATGACAATGAATTTAAATCATTTCAACTCCCATCAACAAAGATTTTAAAAATCTACTCATATGCTGTTTAAACTTAAAGAGACACACTATGTTGACAAGAAACATATTTAAAGGATAAGCAAAAGAGTTTACAGGTAAATGAAATAAAAAAGGAAGTAGGTACCTATTTGTTTCAAACAAAATTTAATATAAGGCAAAAAGGTTTCCATGGAAAAGAGGGTCATATTCTATTCATAAAAGGCAAAATCTGCATATAATTTCTAATAGCCATGAACCTTTATGCTTCTTACAAAAGCACTGAAGTATATATAAAACAAAAATGGAATCACTGGGAGGGATTGTAAAACATCCCTTTCCACATTTTATAGATCTATGAGGGTGGAGAGACAAATGGAGGACCGAAGTGGGGGATGGAATAAATTTGACAGAATGAGCACAGATCTGTCCCTCCAATCCTCTTCAAATCCGCTGACATAACAAGGAAATGAATAAATAATTAAAAGTAAATTTAGAACAGTGCTGAAAAACAAGTCGGAGTGTTCCTCAGTGGACCGGATATTTTGAGTGATCTTGGACTCCTTGGATTGCAGAGGGATGGAGAAAGGATGGGAAGAGAAACTTCAACACAAATCAACTAAGAACAAATAAAAACAACTACGAAGGTAAAAGCAATTGTGAATACTTCAAATTATGTTAAAGTCAACAGATACAAAGAAGAGGCTGAAGAGAATACAGTAAGATGATAATTAAAGAACTGCGTCAAAGTGCTGGTTACACAGCCTCCTTCCTATCTGCTTCTCAGCGGCAGGTAAAAATGGTTTCTGCCCCCGAGAACTTGTGCATTTATGTGGAAGAGGCGCCCGAGGCCATTTCCTATCGCCGTGGCTAGCAAGCTTGGCTGCAATTTAGAATCAGCTGGGGAACTTTAAAAAAATCCCGGTGCCCAGGCTACTCCCTAGGCCAAATAAATCAGGATCTCTGGGCGTAGGACAAAGGCTTCAGTAGTTTATAAAGTCACCGGGTGATTCTAATGTGCAAACAAGGTTGAGAACCACGGACTAAGTAGAAATGTTGGAGCTAAAAGGAGAAGCGCAGAGACCAAGGTGATGCTGAACTTCCACACGGGCAATTGGAAGAAAACATTGGAAGAAAGCAGACGTCTCTGGCGTTGGTCCCCAAGTAAAAGCAGTGAGCACCGCACTCTGAACTGGGAGACCCAACCCTCAGGATCCAGGATTGGATCAGTCGGTGAGTACGACCCCATTTCCTCCTCCGTGACCCACAACCCCTGAGGAACAGCACCCAGAAGATCACGGACTCACGCTGCCTACCTGGTCACACAGCCCGGCTTCCCCTGACTCGCCTGAGAGTCTCAAATAAAAACAGAAGCAGCCAAACAAGAATCACGGAACACTGAGGAAAATCAACACCATGAAAGGAGCCAGATGCAACCAACAGCCTGAGACACAAAGGGAAAGAGAGTTTTAAAATAAGGACAGTTTTAATATCCTCGGAGAAATGAGAAAAGCCTTCTATGAAAGGGTAACACATGGAGATCCTGGATATTTAAAATAATGATCATGTTTCAGAACTCAACAGATAGGTAGAAATGTGTAGTAGACTAAAACCTTTCATATTGAACTGAATAATTCTTCCACAAAACACTTAAAAAATCAACACAATCCAAAAAAGGTGGAAAACACGAAATAACCTTTAAGTTTCACAGAAAATAGATCAATACATTCTACAAGAACAGGGAGAAAATAAATAAATATATGTAATACACAATTTAGGCACATGTGGGTGGGTATATATTTTATTTACATATACACACACAAAATAGTATATTTGTGTGTATTATTATATGTATGTGTTATGTATTATATTTACAAAGAGTGAAATTGTATCTACGTATATATATTACATTATTACATGTGTGTATACATATGAAAAAACTTACAAAACTGAAAAAAGAACCAAATCTTCAGAATGAAATGCTTACAGAGGACCAATCAGGAGGAAAGAACAAGACTTCCATCTATTTAAAAAAAAGCCATGCAGTTCAAAACTCCATAGATAAAGACAACAGCCTAAGAGCTCCCAAGGAGAAAAGCCAGGCTACCTACAAAGGAATGAGAATCATCTTGACTTGTCAACAGCAATTCTGCAAGAGAAAAGACAATAAAGCAGTATCTTCAAGCTCAGAAGAAATAATATCCTAACAGAGGGTGACATCCAATAAACAATAAACCTAAATGAGTAAAGTGTATAATATGTTAAAAACTGATAAGGACTAGAGAAGAATAATAGAGCAAAATAAGGGAGATTTGGAAATGTGAGAAGGCGAGGCTGGGGGGCGTGTTGCAACAGCAGAAAGGTCATGGACGCACTCAGTGAGAAGGCAAGATTTGGACAGACACTTGAAGGAAGTGGGAGAGGAGGTATCCAGCATGCATACAAAAAAGAGAATTCCAAAGAATGCACTTTTAAAATTGAACACTCAAATAAAAATAATAGCAGAGAAATGTGGTGAGTTTGAGGATTTCAGGCTGAGGAAGGCAAACATAGGACCTCAAGATGGCAATTTCATACAACAAGGTTGTGTTTTATTCATTGGTTGGTGTTTGGACGGGATTGCCGGAGAGCGCGACAGTCTCCCACAGCAGGAGGCCTTCCAAAGAGTGTGGAGGCCACTTCCCAGTATGGAAGAAGGCAAGGGAAATCCCAAGAGCGAAGGGAACCCTTGAGAGGCACATGTGATGATGTGACCCCTCAGCAGCAGGGGGCAGGGCTCTGGGTCAGAGAGCTCACGAGGGCAACAGCGCTTGGGTCTCTTGTAACTACACGGTCTGTCTCATATACAGCTAGTAGATATTGTGCATAGTTTTGCAGGGTATGCAGAAATAGGCAATCTGTAAATGGCTGAAAATACGCTTACCTGAGCTACATTTAAAGCAGCTAGACATATAAGAATGGAGTTTGGTGCCAGCAGGCTTTAAGTTAACAGTCCAAATCTGCTGTGAAGCAAAGACTAGAGGGGCCAGTTTTCAGGAGCTGTCTTGGGCCCATTTCTATAACAAGAACAAATATTTCTTTCAAGGTCTTTACATTATGAAAATGAAGCGAATTATACTAACCAATAGCCTAGAACTGAAAGAAATCTATTACACTCATATAAAAATAGGTCATCATAGAATAGGAAAAATAAATAATTTATCATAAATTAGAAAAAATATACCTCAAAAGTAGTTTTTCCTCTTATATTCCTAAATTTTATATATATCCATATATTAGTTTATAGCACTCCGCATTTTGACCACAGAGTTTGTTTATGTCTACATCCCCTACGGTACTATAAACCATTGAAAGCAGCAACTGCTTCTGGCTCATCTTAGTATTCCAAGTATCCAGAACAAGTTTCTGGTGCATAATGTGTATCCTACTAATATTTTTGAATGGTGAATAAAGGAACATAAGGAACAGAATTATAATACATCCCCAAGTCCACAAAAGAACCACAAATAATTCTATTGCAACCCATATTTCCTTGAAGCTGTGCATTTGTTTTTCAGGCCGACAGTTCTAAAATACCAAAATATCAATCCTTTCCCATGCGTCAAATCTTTTAACCAGCGAATAAATAAGCTATCAACTCACATGCATTTTTTAAATACAACTTAAAGATTATTGAGGGATATTCATCCATTCCATCACAGTTATTTTTGTGGATGGCTGAATCCCTAAATTAGAAAATGGAATTATCTAGTTTATCATTTAGAATGTCTTGGACAGCAATTTTTAAAATAACTCACTGAAAATTGTTCCACATTAGCAATTTGTGATCTCACCTAAGTAAAAATGTAAAGGGAGATGGTTTCAGGGTCAGCTAATTCACCCCTAAACAAGGTCTCCATTCCAATTTAGCTTCTGCAGAATTTTTTATCTTTTCTTTCAGGGATGTTAAGTCAGAGGCCACAGTTGCAAATGTCATGTCCTTATACAACAGCATTCAACAGCCGGAAAGTAGAAGGGCATTTCTCCATTGAACTCTATTAGGGAAAAATATCTCTCCCAGAAGCCTCAGACAGATGCCCAAACAATCTCATTTACTAGAACTTGGTGCTGTTCCCACTTCAAACCAATCACCAGCAAAAGGAAATTGACTTCTTAGGTCAAAAAAAAAAAAAAAGTAAGTGGCTCCAGTTCCACTGAGATGGAATGAGCATGCTCTCTCCTCTCTTACCAAATTACAATAAAAATCCCTTGGGCAGGATGCATAAAGCAAGCAACTGGGGACTCTGACAAGTAAACCACAGCAAGCAAATTTGGGAGGGAAATCAAATCCTGAGGAATAACCCAGATGGCAGTGAATTTCCTGAATTTTTCCAGTCATATCTCCCAGCTCAGACTCTAGCGCAGCCTGAATCCAGGAATTGCAAAGCAAGTGTGCACAGGATAAGCTCTCGGAGAAACCCTCTCTTTCTAACCAGAAGGCTGGCAAGAGAAGCCCCTGTGGGATGGAGAACGTCAGAGGGAAACCCTGTTTTTTCCCCTTTATATTCTTCCTGCTGTGCACAAAGCAAGCCTGTTGGGAAATACAATTTCAGGTTAACCTGGCCATGGCAGCAATGGTGTCTGAATGAAAATACTTCCCTCTGACAAAGAGAACGTGACAAGGGGACTCTGTTTTCTTCTAAAAGTTTTACAGTTTAACATTTTACATTTACATTTATGATCCGGTTGGATTAATTTCTGGGTAAGGTGCAAAGTTGAGGTTGAGTTTCGTTGGCATGTGAATGAAAAATTGTTCCAGCACCATCTGGTGAAAAGACCATCCTTTCTGCCTTGAATTACCTTTACACTTTTGCCAAAAGTCAAACGGCCATATTTGTGTAGATCCATGTCTGAGGTCTCTCTTTTGTTCCATTGATCTACATGTCTATCCCTTACCTGTACCACATCGTCTTAATTAGTGTTGCTTTATAGGCAATATAAAATCTGATCAAGAGTTTTCTCTACCTTTATTCTTCTTTTCCAAAAGTGTTTCAGCTATTCTAGTTCCATTGCCTTTGCGTATAAACTTTAGAATCAGTTGTCTATATCTACAAAATATCTTGCTGGCATTCGATTGGTATTGCATTAAATCTAAAGATCATTTGGACAACTGACATCTTTACTAAGTCAAGCCTTCCAATCAGGGACACAGTATATCTCTCCATTTATTTAGGTTTTCCTTTATTTCTTTCATCAGTGCTTTGTAAGCTTCAACATATATTTTTTTTATATATATTTTTTGGATTTATACCTAAGTATTTCTTTTTTTTTTTTTGGAACTATAGTAAATGACATTTTTAAGTTATGGTTCCTGATTGTTGCTTGTGTACAGAAATAATTTTTGTGTATTGACTTTATACGCTGTAATCCTGATAAACTTATTAGTTCTAGGAGCTTTTTGTAAATTACTTGAGATTTTATAAACGATCATGTTATCTGTAAATAGCGACAGGTTTCTTTCCTCCTTCAATCTATGTGCCTTTTATTTCTTTGCACTGCTGTATTGCACTGGCTCCGACACCTAGTACTATGAGTCACAGGAATGACGAGAGGGACCCTCTTGCTTTGTTCTTGCTTTTACAGTTCAAGAATCCAGTCTTTTCCCATGAATAATAATGTCAGTATAGAGTTTTTACACATGCTTTTATCAGTCTAAGGAAATTCCTCCTAGTACTAGGTTGCTGAGTCTTTATCAGGAATATTTTTTCTGTACCTACTGATACAATCATGTGGTTTTTCTTCTTTAAGCCATTAATATGAATGACATAGATTGATTTTTTTAGTACAGAACCAACATCACAGTTGATTGTGCAGAATTATTTTTTTAATATTGCTAGATTCAATCTGATCATATTTTCTTGCAGGTAATGGTGTCCATATTTATGAGGGATATTGGCATAAAGTTTTCCTTTTACTGCAATATCTCTGCTCCTTTTTTTCATTTCAAGTATTTGTGCTATTCCTGTTGTAACCTCTACTTTAACATATGTTATAAACACACGATACGTCGTTGCTGGTTTGCTTTCCACAGTTCTCTTTCAGAACAGGATTTCTCAACCTCAGCAGTATCCACGTTTTGGGCTGGATGACTCCCTGTTGTGTGGCACTGTCCTATGTATGCAGGATGTTTAGCAGCATCCCAAACCTGTTCCCACCACACCCCAGTTTGATCACCAAAAATGTCTCCAGACATTCTCAGGGTTCCTGGGGAGGGGGATAAGAGGGGAAAGGGATTGAGCCCAGTTGGAAACCATTCTTTAAATAGAAATACCACTCAATCCAGTAATTCCAGTTCTAGGAATTTACTGAAAGAGAACAAAATACCTGATTTGAAATGAGAAATAAATGCACCCCTATGTTTATCACCACACTATTGGCAATGTCAAGATATGGAAGCAACCTAAGTGTCCATCAGTAGATGAATGAACAAAGAAGAGGTGGTACATGTACAGGATGGAATACTGGTCAGGCATAAAAAGAAAAGAAGTCCTGCCATTTGCAACAACATGGTTGGATCTAGAAGGTATTATGCTCAGTGAGATAAGCCAGGCAGAGAAAGACAAATACCATATGATTTCACTTATTTTCAGAGTATAAAAACAAAGCAGAACAGAAGGAACGAAAAAGCAGCAGACTCTCAGACATGAAGAAGGGACAAGTGGTAACCAAGAGGGAAGGTCTGGGGCAGGAAGGTGGGGAGGGAAAGGAGGATAAATGGGCACAATAATTCACAAGCACAATGTAAGTTGGTCACGGGGATGGTAGTACAGCATGGAGAATACAGTCAGTGATTCCGGAACATCTTTCCATGTTAATAGATAGTAACCGCACTAGAGGGGGTGAGGATTTAGTAATATGGGTAACTGTTGAACCACTGTTTCGTACATTTGAAACCAACATAAGACTGTATATCAACAATACTTTAATTTTAAAAAAGAAAGAAAACCATTGCTTTATAGCAATTAAAAATTTTAAGTAATAAATTTAACTTTACCTCCATTGCTTCCATTTTCAGTATTCTTTCTTTCCTTGTGTAGTCCAAGGTTCAGTCTGGTATCATATTCTCTTTTCATGAAGAATATCTTTCAAGAATTCTTATAGAGTGTGTCTTTTAGAAATGAATTCCCTCTTGACTGAGAAGAGGTTAATTTTTCCTTCACTTTTTGAAAGGCATTGTCAGGGAATAGAACTCTTGGTTAATAGATATTTTTCATTCAACACTTTAAAGATGTTTTTCCATTATCTTCTGGCTTACATAGTTTTTTACAGGAAGCTTCCTGCAATCCTTTGTTCCTCTGTGTGTAATGTTTCTTTTTCTCTGGCTAACTTGAAGATTTTCTTTGTCTTTTGTTTTCAATAGTTTCACTATGATATGCCTCGCTGTGTATATTTGGAGAGAGGTGTAGTATTGTATGTTTTTGGTGTGCGTGTGTGCAATTCTCTTAGACTCTTGGATCTGTGGTTTGTTTTCTGTCATTCATTTTGCAAGATTCTCAACTATTATTTCTTCAACTAGTTTTTCTGGACTAAATCCCTCTTTTCTCCTTTTTGGGTTCCAATTACTCATAAGTTAGAACATTTGATACTGTCCAACACTCTTAGGTACACACAAAAGAAGTTATGATGTTCGGGATATAATTTATATATCACACACACACATTTCTGTAGGCAAATTCTTCCATACTGTAACAAATATTAATTATTTAGAGATTCAGAGTAAGAGAAGCAAAAAAAGAATAACATGAGGAACTGAGAGCATGGTCTTTCAGGAAGGACTCCTTTCTTTATGTCACTGGATCAGAACCACAAAATATAACAAGGGAAGAGTTCAGGTTAGGAGCTCTGGAGGAGTAAGCTTTGGGGCAGTCAATATCTTAATCCTAATCCTTTAGAAAACAGAGCCTGAAAAAATAATTGAAAGTCTGACCCTTTCATTGGAAAATGAAAAATCACAACAGTGAAAATGAGAGGATAAAAAGTAGCCTACTGGCCAGGCAGCAGTCATGTTCGCCCAGCACATATGACTTCTCAAGAAAATATGCAGAGAAATCTCATCTCGGAACATTCCTTGGAGGGAAGAAGGCAGGGAGGACTCCTGTCTCCCATTTCCCTTTGGTCAAGGTTTGCATGCAGGGAGCTGACCACTCTCTTTACACACACTTCTGGTTTGTGTCCTTCAACCTCCAGGGGCCACTTAAAAACCAGGTCCCAAACTCCAGAATGTATCCTTCCATCCACATCTGAACTATTAAGGCTGCTCAGTACTTGGTGTGACACTAACCCGTAAAGAGAAAGAAGGACAGGAGGCAAACTGAAAGATGGACAACGTTTGTGTCTAACACAGCCTATCTGCTTGACATTTGCTTTGGCTCCAGCCAGGATGACCCCTGGCATGGCTGACCAGTTTGGTTACTATTGCATTCTCTTAACCCACCATCAGTTCAAGCTGACCCTCCCAAATAATAATATCAGCCCCCAGCACTACAATGAGGTTGTTTTGTGCCAGCCTCCAGTTTTAAGCAACATATCACCAGTTACTTTTTTCCTCAGGACACTAAAATTTTGTTCCTCTAGCCAAAGAAATTTTCCAGGAGTAAAGATCCTGTGTTCAAGCAAAACAGAAGTATCCAAATTCTTATTCGGAATATTCAGGTTATATATTTATTTTGACAAATGTTTATTAGGCATCTACTCTTAAGGAACTCAGAGCAACTACTCTGCATTTTTTAAAAAATGCAAAAGAAACAGATTTGTTTTGTCTCCTAATCCACTTCTTTCTCTTTTCTGATGTTTATATTTGGTCTATTTTTCTGCTCCTTAGCAGATTCAAAAGGGGAAATGGAAGAAAGATTTGCTTTAAAGCAACAGACAGCTTTTAAGATGGTTCTGAAAGGGGTTGCAACTTTTGGTTAACATGGGCATGTAAATTATTGCTGTTTCATCGACCCTACCTCCCTTTATGAATGGATAACTGAAAGTAGACTGCTGTACTTTCATGAGAAATTACTCATGCTAATGATCTGAATAGACTTCATCTTCACTTTAGTGTAGAAATTATTTCAGATCCAGGACTGAAGGAGAGTGTAGTCTCTGGAGTTATCTTCAAAGAAAGTAGGATTTAATGTGCAGCTGATTATGATTTGTTCATTCTCATTACTTGCCCTAATGGACTAGTTATCACACTACCTAGAAGAGAGAGTTATACAGTAATTTTCTAGATTTCCTAGCTTTGGAAAACACAATCTGGTGCTGAAAATATTTGTTCCATTTGATTTTGGACCAAGTCACGTGTATTAAGGATGTCTTGGTTGTTTAAAACCTGTTTGTCTCAATGCCTTTCAGTCAAAGACCCTCTTAACACCCGTGATTCCCTTGTAAGAGTGCTTTGAAGTGGAGGCACTAGGAAGCCATTGGACCAGATAACAGATTAAGATGGCAAGTGGCTCATAGTTCCTGACTTTCCTGCTCACAAGTTGCCTAAGTAAAAAAAAAACAATTAAAGACACTAAATCACAACAGCAATAGAAACAATGAATATCAAACAATAATTTTCCATACCCTGAGAAAGATTATGTGCAGACTTTTCAGTGAGCAAAGAGACCAGCAAAACAACTAGTTCCATATAATTATACATTCATAATGTAAAGAGTTAAGAATAAAGAGACCACAAATCTTGCACTGGATGAAATATGATTACTTTTACTCCCCGCAAACCAAAATTCTGTGCAGACTCATTAGGGCCAAGGAAGTCTCAGTTGATATTCAAAAATTACAGAATCAAAGAAGATTTTTTTTTTTTTACTAGGTTTCTTACCAATGGAAATAATTGAGAAGCATGATCTATAGATTACCTGTCCCATGCCAGCAAAAGCCAAGGAAGCCAGTTACAGGGCCTGTGGGCAACCTCTTTGTGGGATCGGTAGTGGGAACTGGTCTTAGAGAACTAGTTAGCTTGTATATCTGGGCCCAGAGTTCTGGTGGACAAGCTTTTTACCTGACAGCATCTGGCATTGATTGGTGGTGGATATTCTAGATCCTCTCCTCTTTAACCATATGTTTCTCTGATGGAGCTAAGAGAAAGGCATGTTATTCAAAGGTAACAAGAACTAGAACCTTCTGTGAATAGGAAGGGGATGGTTCTGCTCCATCAAAGCAGATTAGCAACCTCATGCAGGGTCTGTGGCTTTAGGGGGAAAGGCAAGGTTTTGGAAATGATGGCAGAAGATAGAGTATCTCCTACAGTCCTCTGGGGCATACTCTCTGAGACACGTGGAGAGCAAGACCAGTAATAAGACCTTGAAAGGTTACTAGTCTGGAGACATACAGAAATATGAAGAAAGTTTGCAGCTAGGAAATGCAAGATCTTGAAAAATGTGGGGGCACTTTGCCACTCATGAGGGGGTGAAATTGGTCCCTGGGAAGAGTCCCCAGTTACTTGAAGCATGCACTGTTCCCACATGCTTCAATACTCTGTAAATTTCTTACATAACCCTCTTTACAGCCAGTACCACACTGTCAGAAGGCAAAGTCTTCACTGGTCCCATTAAATGCCTGTTTTTCTTTTGGGCACCCACATGACAAAGTGTTACCATTCATGCCCCTAACTTCCAGCATGGAGCCCTGCTCGGAAGCCTATTATATGACCTGCTTAGCTCAGGGACTCACCCAAGGGACAGCAGCCTTTCGAGATGTATCTACACTTGTAGCAAAAATAAATCAAAGGTTCATAATGCAACAATGTCAGGCAACACTTGGTTTGAGAATCTCTCTTATAAATTCATGTGTCGTGGTCAGATAGAAACAAGCATATGGCCAAGCAGAAAAGAAAGAGGCTTGAGATCGTTGGCAGAGAACAAGAATCCTAGGCTTTAGGGAGGAGTGTTCTTCTTTGACGTCCTTCCCAGAGGACTCATCTTTTCTATGTTGTTGGCCTGGAGACAGAACCAAGTAGGCTGGCTGTTCCAGACATGGTCGTGGGGCAGAGGACAAAATAGGGACCAAGCTCTGTGTGCGCTAGCCCAGGGCCAAGGTTCTCCACAGGTACTGGCATCTGAGGCTTTAGAGTAATAGCAGGAAGAGCTCCCTTGGGAACTTTCAGGAACATTAGGGGCTGATTGAGGATGCTGGGATCCAGGATCCAAGCCAATCCTCTGTATTTTCCACCTTGTGGAAATAATTAGCATAATGTCAAAAAATCGACAACTTAAATCTTTTGTGACAAAATGCATGGTGTACATGCATAATAATTTCCTATGTCCATATGTCTACTTTTTAAAAAATAACAATAATCACAGCATCTAAAACCCCTCAAAACCAAGGCTTTGTCATGAGGACAGCTTAATGAAGGAAAGATGTACTAAATTCACCTAACATATGTAGACTGAAACACAGTATTTCTTCCAAAAATAGTTTTTAAAATGCATGTGAAAAATTAGAAGTTAAAAACTGAGAAGAATAAAAGCAAATACGTATCATCCAAATAATACAACATATAAAGGCAGAATACACATGATCCATATAGCCAAAAACACTTTAAAGTGAGGAAGTAAAAAATATTATTTTAAATAGAAAGGGAAAATCTCACTATTTAAAGAGGAAAAGTAGGATTTTTTTTTAACCCCTGTAGTATGAATCACATTTTGCTTTGAAAAGGTTATTTATGGATGTGTACCTGTGTATAATTATACATACATATGCATTCAGAAGAAAATAAGTTTTAGTCTCTAGTTGGTGGGGTTGTGGGTAAGTTTTATTTTCTTTTTTCCATGTTGTCTACTATAAGTATGTATTGCATTTACAATTCAAAAAAATACTGTGGAACTTTTAAAATTATTAAGTCTCTGGTTAGAAGTTAGTTCTAATTCAAAGGACACTGGGCGGTGAGGGTGTGTTCAGCTATGAGGGAGACTAGAATAAAGACTGACTTAGTGTTATCGATTGAATGTATTCCCAGCCCCAAAATACTCTTACGTCGAAGCCGAAACCCCTGGGGTGATCATATATCAAGGTGGGGCCTTTGGGAGGTAATGGGGTTTAGATGAGGTCTGAGGAAGGAGCCCCCATGAGGGGACTGGTGCCCTTACAGGAAGAGGACAAGACCAGAGCCCTCTCCCTCCCATGTGAGGGCCCAGCGAGAAAGCAGGTGGCTGTCTGCAAACCAGGGACTGGGCCCTCAGCAGGTCCCAGCTGTGCTGGCATCCTAACCTCAGGCTCCCCAGCCCCCAGACCTGTGAGAAATAAATGTCTCTCGTTTAAGCCACCCTATCTGCCTAAGACACCTGGCATTGGACAGTCTGATACAGAAATCAAATTGCCACCGATGAGCTGGGTGGCCATCGGGTTTCACTTACTTCATTGGGAAGATGCTGTGGTAGACCCAGGGGTCTGAACAGCGCCATCTGAACTTTAAGTCATTCTGAGGCAGACACAGCAAACACTGGCCCAGGGCTGTGCTGAGAAGCAGGTGCAACAGGCCTACCAGGTTGGCGTTTGCCAGGACAGCGGTTGGACGGCCCACCCATCGCTGGAGGGGCTGCTCTCTCTCCTCTTTGCTGCTTTGCCTGCCATCCAGCCAGGCTACTGGCCGGCAGCACTTGGGGGGCACCAGCTACGGTCCAGAAGTAGCTTAAGGGGGTTGGTATGTTTCCCTCAGAGGAAGACATGGCACCGTTGTCACAGGAATAAAGCTGTGTATCCGAAAACTAACTTTAGACAGAGTTTACCAGAAAAAAACCATAAGTGGAACAAAATGTCCTGCAGTGTGATTACAAAGTAATGAGACTGTTTTTGAGTAATTCAGCCTTGGACCTGAAGAGGGCTGAGGAGGCCCCTCCCCAAGGCCTCTGCTTCAGAGAGCGGCGCATAACGGAAACTCCCAAACCCCAGGTCAGCTTATATGCTCGGGAAGGTTTGGTTTGGTTTGGTTTTCTAAGCAAATGTTTTCAAAGTTCAGTAATGTACTGAGCAAAATAGCTTACGGAAGAGGGACCTGGGACAAGCTGAACTGGGTCCCTCAGGGTGGAGGCTTAGGGGGCAACACAGGAAAGGCAGCCCCTGCCCGGGGAAGCCTGAGAAGGAGTGGCCGCTGCAAGTCACTCTGCAGTGGGTGTCCAGGCCAGTCTGCTTCCAACATCACCAAGTTTCCTCCCATTTACGCCAGAGCTGTGTTGTCTGAAAGCTGCTTAGAATTCTGTGGAAGGCCTTAATCAGAAAAGTGACACGTGGAGGTAGACACTGCACCCTGGCTCCTTGAGGTGACTGAATGGGTCCATCTAAGACTGGAAAGTGTCCGGCCACCACCCAGGACCCTGGGCTCAGGCCCAGCTCCCACAGGCCCAGACCCAGCAGATCTGTGGACCACTGGGACTCCCAGGCAGTGGGGCTGCTGGTGGAAGGGCAGGCCGCTTTCACTGCAGGCCTCTGCAGAGCTCTCAGGAGCCCCCACCGGCCCCCCCTCTGGGATCATGCTTCAGGTCACAGCCTATCACAGCCTACCTTGATTTGTACCTTTGAGACCTTTCAACCAATGGGGAATGAGACTCCACTTACAGTCTTGCTCTAGGTCCCACAAATCAGTGGGCCTGATTCTGTATAGCTTATAGAAACAAGTCTAATGTCCCTGTAATTGGATTAAAAGTCTCTGCAGTGTGGTGATAAGAGCTTGGGCTTTATAAGCCTCTAGACTCCACGAGAAATCACACCCCTGGGAAACGGACCGCTCCTAACACTCACAGGACCCGAGTCTCAGGGGGACATACCTTCGTGCACACTCTGGGACAGCATATTTCCAAGATCCATGTCACTTTGGAAGAGCAGTGGGAGTGCCTTTCTTTCCCCCCATTTTTTCTCTAGTTTGTGGTAAAATATTTCCCGTCAATCCAGCCTCTTATGTATGTCAAGGGCATGCAGTTCCCTTTGGCAAAGGAGTCTGTAAAACACCCCAAAAAGGCAACTTGCTGGAGGTGCATGGGTATTTCCTTGATGGGGAGATTTAAAAGGACTCAAATCGCAACCCCAAAATGGCTGTTCCTGTGTGGTAATAGCCTGAGAAGCAGCTTTTACATTAAATCATGCATTATCTGGGTTTCTAAGTTAGGACTGGTTTGAGGGACCCTGAGCTGGGAGGCAGGAAGCCCCAGTCCTGGTACGGCTGTGTGGCCTCATCCTGGCTGGATGACCTCATCCTGGCTGTGTGACCTTGTCCTGGCTGGGTGATCTGTATTGCCAGCTGCTCAACATTCTTGACCTCAGTTACCTCAGTGATAAAATGGAAATAATAATATACTATGTCTACATCACCAAGCAGTAATGGGAGTTAAATAATGTAATGAAAGCAAGAGCTTGTTAAAAAGTATATAAAGTACTTGGGCAATTAAAGATTTATGCAGATCAGCAGCATTGTCCAAAAGGGACTTTCTGTGGCAATAGGAATGTGCTCTCCACGTGCTGTCCAATGCAGAAGCCGCTAGCCACACGTGGCTGCTGAACATTTCAAATGCATCTAGGACAACTGAGGAAATGAATTTATTTCATTTTATTGTACTTAATTTTAATTCTAATGTAGGTAGCCCCAGGTGGCTAGCGGCTGCGGCGTGAGATAATGAGGACACAGCACGTAGAGGTGTCTGTCGTTTGGGCCTGCCCCGTGTCTGTTTCATTCTCCTCCCGCAGCCGAGCTGTGCCGGCTCAGTTTCTGTGTCCATCTCACTGCACTCAGCGATGTCCACACAGCTGATGAGATGTTATTGCTCTGCGTGTCTCTGGAGGATGTTTCCAGACAAGAGCAGCATTTGAACTGGGGAGCTGAGTAAAGCAGATGGCCCCCGCCAATGTAGGTGGGCATCATCCAGTCTGCTGGGGGCCTAACTGGAACAAAAAGGTGGAGGAAAGGGGAATTTGGTCTCTGCTTGTGCTGAGACATCCGTCTTCGGCCCTCAGACACGGTCACTCGTGGTTCTCCAGCTTCCAGACCAAGGCCAGGACTCACACCTTCACCCCTCTGATCCTCAGGCCTTCAGACCTGGGCTGAAGTTCAGGGCCAGTTTTCCTGGTTCTTCTGGCAGACAGCAGACAGCCGGCCTTCTCGGCCTCTTAACCAATGACCAGTTCCCACACTAAATCTCCTATCTGTGTATTTCCCTCTCACTATCAGTGTCTATGTCTACCTGTCCTGTTAGTTCTGTTTTCCTCTTTTCTCTATGCTTTTCTGTTTCTTCTCTTCAACAACTTCTGCCCAACCAGTCTGACCACCTAGTTTTAAATTGCTTTAATCTATATTATAATAAAATATTTTATATTGTTTAATTTACTCAGTGTTTCTTATCTGTTATTTAGGGAATAGTACTGGGCCCTATTCTAGGTGCAAGGGTGTAGCAGCCATGGTGAATGCCTCAACCCAAACCCTTTGACTCAGGTGAGTTCCACTGCTTATGAGTAGATAATTCCTGACCTCCTGACAGTGTCCCACCTCTATCAGGCACTGGGTCAGACCAAGGACTTTCTCTTCAACCTAGAGGACTTGCCCTGCTCTGCTCATGTATAACTAGAAGTGTGGGGTTAACACCACTAAACCCAATGGGAGGCAGAAGTTAGGGAACCAATGCCCCAGCCTCCAGTTCCTGGGGCACACAATTTTCAGGGGGCCCTGGGGGGCTGAATGCCAACTGCATGCAGTAGTAACCCACCTGCTGATATGCCCTTATTGGACCGCCGCAAATCGCCCTTTCCTCGCTTGTGTTTCCTGGGTTCATCGCCCAGCTCAGCCACCTGTCCCCAATTCCTGGTCCCAGGCACTCACTCAGGAGGAGGGAGGTGGGACCTGGTAGTTTGCTGGCACAACCTAAGGAGTGCCCGGGGTCCTGCTGCACGTGGACATCACACCTTTCCTGCCCTGGCAGCAGCTGTGACCTGGGGAGATGAAGGCCAGCATGTCGGGACCTTCCTGGGTAACACTGCACCAGCTCTGCCAGATACTCCCCGCAGCTCGACTGGGAGCCGAGCAGGAGAGCCTGCACCACAACGGGGATCTTAAATCCATACTGGCAGCCATGCTTCCCAGGTGTGGGGCTTCAGAGACATGTGCCATCTCCCCAGAGCCTCGTGCCCCGGCGTCACATGCTCAACCTCTCCTCCCCTCTTCCACCCCCTCACTTCCACTCTTCTTCTGGAGAAGTGCGATCAGGAGGGATGCAGAGCCTGAGACCGTCTCCTTAACCTGTTGGGGCAGCAGAGGGTGAGGATTCCAGAATGGGCCAGAAACTGGATCCTGAGGTGGAGAGCACGCCAGCTCAGCAGCGAGAACAGCCCCCTTACGCAGAGCGCCTCCGAGTGGAGCCCGCCAGCAACGACCTCGTGGCCGGGCGCTGTCAAGGCTGCACACCTGCGGCGGCTGCTATCGCCCGCATGCAGGTAGGCCGGGCAGCCGCGCGGCACACACCGTGAGCCCCGCCTGCAGGCAGCACGCTCAAGAAAAGCAGCTGTCTTCCTTGTAACCCCAAAGCTGCTTTTACTGAGGGTCTATTCTTCTATCTCCCTTGTTGCACTGCCATTCTGAATGATGAGAATGCAGATTTGAGTTTTATATTTTTGTTTGTTTGGGGTTTTTTGACATTTGCTTTTTTCTCTTCATTGTTTAGTTTCATCCAACACAACTGAGGTCAAGAGGGGGAGAGTTAAAAGGCTCAATCAGTCAGAAATCCAAGACCCGATTCAAAACAGCCATCCTGATGAGTAGTTTTCAAACAACGGTTGAGGAGTCCTGGAGGAAGGAAAGAATTCTGGACCCCAATACCTTCCTCACTAAGTCCATGTGATGCATCAGAGTTCTGTAAAGGATTTTGTTTGAGGGGGGAAAAACCCCACTGCTAATGTTAAATTTGGAAAACAGCTTTCTAGCATGTTAATACACCTTTGCATACTCCTTGGGTGATACTACGTTAAGGAGGAATTGTTCCTCCATTTGCTCTGCTACAAAGTCTGTGCTTTTCCCTTGTATTCTGGTTTGCTAAGAAAAGTGGGCATTTGTTGGCAGTTCGTTTGTTAGCAGGTTAGTTAGCTTTCCTTGAAGGCATCACCTTCTCCCATTTTCAGGAAATTCTCCCACTCCGTCATGCACAGAACTAGTAGGACACGGTGTCCTCTTTCCCTCTCTGAAATATCAAGGAAGGAATTTCCTCCTTTTCCCGCCCCTGGTGGCCACATGACACGGGTTCATCCAATTGCAGAGAGAGTTCCTGTTGCTCACAGTCAAGAATTAAGATGGAAGCACTATGAATATGAAAAACTAACATACCCACGTTTCATTCTCCCTACTATAAAAAGCTTAACTTAGATAACAATGCTTTATAGCATTTATAATGCATAACAATGTACAAGCTTTTGTTTTATACTCGCTACATCTTGTATGTGTATGTTTCATATTTGTTAAATTTAATTAAATTACAAATAATAAATCTCTAAGTCATGCTTCATGACCAGTCAGCCTTGTTTCTGAAATGCAAGGGAGAGATGAGGTATTTCTTATATAGAATTTATAGGAAAAACCTTTGGATGAGAGCTGGGCAGCTGTTTCATTTTTTTCACTGCAACAACCTTCCATTTGGAATTTAGGATTTGTGTGATTCTCCTGAGGCTTCTAACAGTTACTTTATGACTGCAAGTGTAAAGAAGTGTACATCAAAAGCTGGATCAATAAACAAAATTTCATCAGGCCCCTGAAAAAAAACAATTACTCCAAACACACCTATCTTCACAAAAGCACAATGAATGACAAATGTTTTTGGCTAGAGTTAACTTGGCCATGGCAATCCAAGTACTTAGCTTATGAGCAAAATTCACAGCAGAGATGTGAATGCTATATATTAGTCAGGATAGGTTATATCACACTAATGTAACAAACAAAACCCAAAATCTTCAAGGAATACCCTGCTCATTGCCACTTGTCAAATCCCTGTGGCCAAGTGACAGCACGTCATCCAAAATTCTTTCAAGTGTCCTTAGAAATGTGTTAAATTATTTAAATAAGAGTCTGAGCAGCATGAATACTAGCTGCTGCAATGCTCTTGTTTTGTATTATTTATGATTGCTACTATTATTATCAACATTTACAGCGATCCTTAGCCAGCAGCCACTGTGACACTCCATAGGCAGCAATCTGAGGGATAGAGTTCACAAGAGTTACTTTCTATGTTCAAGATTCAAATACTGAGTCTAAAACAGGTCAGGGGGGATGCATAGGGGACAGGATGTTTCCTGCCTGGAGGCGTTTCCCCTTTTCTCTATCTCTGTCTGTCTTTGCTGTCACCTCTACTGAGCATCTTTATGGTGGCCCTTCAGTGTTCTTTCATCCGTTTTTGTCTTTAATTGCTTGATAGATCCCTGTTTGAGCAGGATGAGGTTAGGGACGAGGGTTTGGGAGCAGCAGCATAGGCGCTCAGCAAGGAAATAACCATCCGAGGGCATCTGCACATCAAAGGCACAGTACAGACCACGGGTCGGTGTGAGGTCAGCGGGCTGAGGTGGCTAAGGAGCTCTTCATGGGCTATGACGTTTCTTCTTCATCAGCGTCATGCTCTGAGCCAGGTCTGCCAGACCGGAGCCTTCTAGCTGCACTCCTTCCTTCTCACGTGGAGGGCAAATACGGTGCGGAGGGTGGCCTGGCTGCAGGTCACCAGGAGCTCATCTGACGATCACTGGCAGGTGCGTGGCGCTGTAACACCCTCCATCACATTGCACCGTGGTAGGTCAGTGCGTGTGCTGCCTGAGAGAATGAGCTCAGCCTGGGAAATAGCCAGGGCTTCTTCACTTGTCCAGACTGATGAACAGTTCATGCTGGGTGCTAGGAATTAATTTTGACTTCATTCACTTTATTGCTTGTGAAATCATGGCAGTGACTGTGGACTTTTTGTTTAAACATTGATAGGTATTTTTATGTTTTCCCAAAGCTGCATTAAACAAACAGGCACACTTCAAATACTAACATACAGTTGTTAATGAATTAATAATTCTATATCTCTAAAAGCCATATTTCTGTTAGAATTAGCTATGAAAGGCACATAACTACTGATTCCGTGTATTTAATATTATAGCTTGGGAAACTGGCATTTTCCCCAGGCTGGGGATTAGAGTCGGGAACAAGTTTTCCTTTCTCCCTTCTACACATTTATTTATTCAGTGTCATGTGCTCTACTATGTGCCAGGACTCCTGAAGGACTTTGAGGTATCCTGGCATATAATATTACACATATAATTATTTATCTGTCTACCTATCTACAATATATAACCATATAACATATATTAGAAATAATGTTATATATAGAGATCCATATTGTATATGGATTGATCAGTCTCTCTATCCATCTATCTATTCAGAGACACCAGTGCTAACCAGCTCATAGGCAACAGGAATTCGGTGTGGGGGGTGTCATGCACTGTGGGACACACAAAGGCAGGCCCCCCTGAGAATGTGACATTGAAGCTGAGTGCGAAGGAGTAGTTGTTAGCCAGTGAGCTCTGTGTAAGAGGAGGTGGGAAAGGGGAAGCAGAGGTATTTTGGGTGGAGGGAGATTAATACCAAGTTTCAAAGGCAAAGGAAAGTATATCTTCTTCTTTAACAGTTTATCTGGGTTTAGTTAGGAAACAGGCTATATGGAGTATTTTAAACAGAGGGTACTTAGTTTCACAGGTGTTGGAGCTCGAAAAGAGCAAAAAAGGTGACAGTGAGACATTGTACCCAGTTAGCCACTGCAGCCACCACGGTGGGTATGAAAGAGTGTAGACTGCAGCCGGAGAGGGGCATGTGCTCCTGATGTTATCGTCCATTTTATATATTGGATTCACTTTGCTAGTAATTTATAGAGGATTTTTCATTGATATTCATGAGGGGTATTAGCTTGTAATTTTCATTTCTTGTCAGATTTTTTTCTTTAAATCATGGTAAGAGCTGGCTTCATAAAATGAGTTGGAAACTGTTTCCTCCTCTGTTTTTGGAAAGAGTGTGTAGGAATTGTATTATTCCTTAAAGGGTGATGGAATCCATCAGTGAAGTCATCTGGGCCTGGAGTTTTCTTTGTGGGAATGCTTTCAATTATTAACTCAATTTTGTTAATAGATATTGAACTAATATATTTCCTGTTACTCCTTGGGTAAGTTTTGGTAAATACTGTTTTTCAAAGAATGTGGCTACTTAATCTATATTGTCAAATTTATTAGCTTGAGTTTACTCCCAATATTCCCTTTTATACTTATTATCTAAGATTTGTAGGGAAGTTCTTTATTTTATTCCTAATATTGGTCTTTTGTTATCTTTCTTTTTCTATTTTTTCCCAAATTGCTCTTGTATTTATCACTTTCATTCATCTTTTCAAAGAAACAGCTTTGGCTCTGTTGATTTTTCTCTATTTTATGTCTACTTTCTATTTATTGATTTTTCTCTTATTTTTACTGTTTGCTTCTCTTTACTTACTTTAGATCTAAAATTGTTACTCTTTAGCTAGATCCTTGAGTTAGAAGCTTGGGTGGCTCATTCTCAATCCTTGTTCCCTAAAATTTCCATTGAAAGATAAAAATTTTCCCCTAAGCACTGCATTAGCTGCGTGGCATACACTATTATTACTCTTACTTCATTTTAATTCAGTTTAATTCCTATGTGATCAGAGAATGTATTTTGTTTGATTTCAGTTCTTTGAAATTTGTTGAGACTTACTTTATGATTTAGTATCTACTTTAGTAAATGCTCATGTGCATTTGAAAAGTATCCATTCTTTTTCAGTTTTACTGAGATGTAATTCACAAAATGTATTATGTAAATTTAAGGTATACATCTTGTTGATTTGATACCCTTATATTGCAAAAATGATTACCACCATAGTGTTAGCTAACACCTCCATCTGGTTGTACAATTACTGTTTCCTTTTGTTGGTGAGAACATTCAAGATCTAGACCCTTAGCAACTTTCAAGTATGTAATACAATATTAGATTCCCAGAATTTACTCATCGCATCATTTAAAGTTTCTATCCTTTTACCAGTCTTTTGATCTCCCCACTTCCACCAGCCTGCAGCTCCTGGTAACTATCATTCTACTGCCTGTTTCTATGAATTCAGCCTTTTGATATCCACATATAACTTATATCATACAGAATTTGTCTTTCTTTGTCTAGCTTATTTCACTTAGGAAAATGCTTTCAAGGTTCATGCATGTTGTCACAAATTGAAGGATTTCCTAATTTCTCATGGCTGAATAATAGTTTTACTGTGTGTATACCACATCTTCTTTATCCATTCAACTGTTGGCAGACACAGGTTGTTTCCGCATCTTGGCTATTGTGAATGATGCTACAATGACATGGAGTGCAGGTATCTCTCTGAAATTTTGTTTTCATTTCCTTTGGATATATTCCCAGAATTGGGATTGCCAGATCTTAAGGTAGTTCTATTTTTAATTTTTGAGGAACCTCCCCATTGTTTTCCACAGTGGCTGGGCTGCACCAGTTTACATTCCCACCAACAGTGCACAAGGGTTCCCTTTTCTCCATATTCCACCAGCACTTGTTATTTCTTACTTTTTGATGTTAACCATCCTAACAGGTGTGAGGTGATAGCTCATTGTGGATTTTGATTCGCATTTCCCTGATGATTAAGGATGTCAAATCCATTTTCAGTCTGGGGAAGTTCTCAAGCCATTATTTCTTTAAATACACTTTCTGTCCCCTTCTCTCTGTTCTTCTCAAAGTCCAATAATTTGTGCATGGTTCTTTTGCTGGTATCCTATGGATCATATAGGTGCCTTCACTCTATTTCACTCTTTTCTTTTTGTTCTTCTGATTAGATAATTTCAGTTATCTGTCTTTGAGCCCACTTGTTCTTTCCTTCTGCTTGGCCAAGTCTGTTGTTGAATTCTTCTGTTCAGTCCTTATATTCTTTAGCTCTAACATTTCTCAGTTTAAAAAAACAAGCGTTTTCAAGATCCTTGTTGGACTTCTCTTTTTGCTCTTGCATTGCTTTCCTGATCTCTTTAAGTTGTTTATCTGTGTTCTTGTAGCTCTCTGAGCATCTTTGGAATAGTTAGTTGGAATTCTTTGTTGGGCAATTCATTGATTTCCATTTCTTTGGGGTCAGCTACTGGAAGTTAACTGTATTCCTTTGGTAGAGTCAAGCTTCCCTAATTGCACGTGATCCCTGTAACCCCGCATAGGCATTTTGCACATTTGAAGAAGCAGTCCCCTCATCCAGAGTTTACGGACTTACTCTGGCAAGGGAAGATTTCACCTGTGGGTGGGGTGCACTGGGTCATGCTGTGATCCTGGGTCTGGTGGTATAGGGCACCCAGTGAGGGGGAAGTGGAGGCACTGGGAGGCATGAAGTCTCTTTAGCTCAGGCCACTGGGGTCCACAGCCCTGACAACTGTGTGGTCCTCTGTGGGTGCTCTGTGGTGTCCGCCATAGCTGCAGATGCCAGGGTTCCTCAGGGGTGCCTTCAGTGCTTAGGGACCAGGACAGACCCTGTTGTGAGCACATCCTCAGCTGTGCATCAACCATACATCTTAACATCAACCATACATTTCTTCATCTTGACAACATGAGGAGCATGAAAAACTCTGTCATACAGAAAATTGAGGCTGAGCTGCTAGCTACCAATTAAAAGGTTTCAAACAACTTTTATAAATCTGGCGTGGTTCTAAATAGTAAAATGAGAACAAGTGTCCAAAGATTCAGAAACCCTAATGCTGTTTATATGGAGAGATTTAAGTACAAACACATTTCTGTTGGAAAGGGGAATGAAGAGCAAGTGCAGGGGGAGGAAGGCATAGAGGAGGTGTTAGGGGGCTTCTGAGGAGAGCCCTGGCCAGGCGGGGTCAGTGTGGGGACCCCTGTGAGGGGCGGGAAAGGGTGAAGGGGTCATTATAGAAGGAATCGCAGATGGAAGGCAGGGGGCCCAATCTGGTGGCTTTACACTTTTGTTTGGAGTAATCTGGCAATAACTAGCCCCGAAAATCCAACCACCCACACAAGAATGCTGGAGGTGTGGCTTAATGACAAATGAAGCCTGTGCTACTTTACTTTGTTCAGTAGGATTGAACTCGCCTCAGTGTCCAAACAGTGACTTGGTCCTTTTCCTCCGCATCCTGCAGAGCACAGAGGGGCTCCCACACTGTCCCCTCATGCAGCCGGTGGCATGAATGGATTCCCAGCATGCCAGGCGCCAAGGTTCTAATTAGAATCCTTCTCCTAGCAGTTAGTGAGCGGCCATCATTCACTTCCTAGTTTCCTTGGAGAAGAACGTTCCATATTCTGGAAGAAATCGCCCTCTTTTGTATGTAGGAAATGTTACTGTAATTTGAAGCAAGTGGTGTTGAGAGCTCACGATAAGTATATCTCGTCCTATCAGGGCCTCATGGGCTCTTAAAAAATGCTGTCTAAAATGAAACTTTGCCTTAAGTAACAATGCTAGAGAAAGTAGTTTAAGAATTTAAAGCAGAATTGAAAAACTGAAATTTAGATGTTTTCCCAGTTTATATATTATATACATTTTTATGATCAAGGAGGACTGGAGGAGTTGGTAGGAGAGAAAGTGAAGGGGTTCCTCAGAGGTGCAGGGGAGCTGAGACGGACGGAAGGCGGCGGCGTGGGAGAAGGCTCCTTTGTTCTCGGACATGGACAGAGGTCTTTTTCCCTTTAAAGAAAATTGAAAGCTTCTGTTGATTAGCCTGTACTGCCTTCTCCTGGTTGGTCTTGGATTGGCAGCTAAGATATGACAAAAGTAAACCTTGCATGAATGACTCGGAGTGTAACACTGATGTTTTGTGCCGGATCATGCTGTGTTTTGTGCCAGATCATGCTGCGTGCCCACTGCCTTTCACCGCAATGCTGAGAGTTATCCAGGTACTGAGGGGCTGGCCTAGAACGGTGACGGTCCTGTTTGGTGACCCTTGCTGTTATGATCCTATGCATATATTGATACAATGTCTGAGCAGAACGCTTGAGCTATTCCCAAACTGGGGAAGGCACGTGTGTGCAGACTGAGATGTCCGTGAGTTGCTTGCTTCTCAGTGAGGGAGGTGATATGAAACCTTAGCTCTAGTGATATTGTTAAGGTTGTGAGGGGATATTTCTTGCAGGCCTCTGGAGTTGACTTTAACCTTTCTTCTGGGACCTGGCAGGACTGTAGCAGTGAGATTACAACTGTAGCCTCCAGAATCACACACAAACCTCAGTTCAGAGAAAAGGTAATTGGTTCTCACTCAGAGAGTTTTCCTGTTTAAAAGTCAAACAGATTTTGATATCCTGAGAATTATACCTATAAAGTGAAAGAAAAAGAACAGAGTAAGAAAAAGGAAGCAGAAATACAAAATTAGAGACATTTTTATTAAAGTATCATTGATATACATATAATCTTATGATGGTTTCACATAAACAACACGTGGTCTCAACACTCACCCATATTATCAAGTCCCCCAGTCATTGTCCATCAGTGCAGTAAGATGCTAGAGAGTCATTACTTGTCTTCTCTGTTTGGTACTGCCTTCCCTGTGACCTACTTATGTTATGTGTGCTGATCATAATGTCCCTTAATCCCCTTGTCCCTCCTTCCCCATCTGCCCTCCCCCACTTCTTCCCTTTGGTAACGGCTAGTGCCTTCTAGGAGTCTGTGAGTCTGCTGCTATTTTGTTCCTTCAGTTTTGCTTTGCTGTTATACTCCACAAGTGAGTGAAATCATTTGGTACTTGTCCTTCTCTGCCTGGCTTATTTCACTGAGCATAATACCCTCTAGCTCTATCCATGTTGTTGCAAATGGTAGGATTTGTTTTCTTCTTATGGCTGAATAATATTCCATTGTGTATATGTACCACATCTTCTCTGTTCTACTGATGGACACTTAGGTTGCTTCCATGTCTTGGCTATTGTAAATAGTGCTGTGATAAACATAGGGGTGCATATGTCTTTTTGAAATTGGGCTCCTGCATTCTTAGGGTAAATTCTTAGTGGTAGAATTCCTGGGTCAAATGGTATTTCTAATTTTAGTTTTTTGAGGAACCTCCAACAAAATTAGAGACTTTTAAGAAGGTAAAACCAAAGCTTTATACACACACACACACACACACACACAGGCTACATGTGTATGTGTAGTCATGAACATGTATATGTATGCATATCATATTATGCCTGGAAATTGTTCAATGTAGGGAATTTGTCAGCAAGAAGCTAAAGTGATGGAAAAGGATCAGGAAATGCTGATACAAAAAACATTGAGGATGAGGAGCAGGACTGAGGTTCTGTCTCTAGCCTTCTGTTAGAGGATTCATGCGTTAGAAGGTTCTGGAGAGGAAAGAGATTCATGGATGTGGCTAGTTCATAAATAAAAGTCTTCATCCAAATGGTGGAAGTTTGGGAGGTTAAATCAAGCCAAGAATTAAAATCAGACTGTGGCCAACTACACAAAATGAGACAAAATCAGAGCTAACTTAAAAGTAGGAAAAACAGACGTGAGGTCAGAAAGGCAACATGCTGTCATCTAGTGCTGTCTGTACGGTGGAAGAGCAGAGAAATCGATATGGGTTAGACCCCAAGGAACACAAAAAGTCACAATGGTAGAAAAAAGTGCATACACTGGGCTGAGACAGAATCTAGCTTCATAGTTTCTTTTGTATTGTCAAATGACTTAATTCTTGGTCCTTCCATGCACACAGGTTCTATTCCCAGAGAGGTTCTATTCTAAGGCAGCAAATAACTTCTAAGGAATGTTGCCGGAAAGGCGTTAGCTATCCTACTGAAGATACCTTAAGGACACATGTCAATTAGATTAATGTGTATATTGTGTGTATGTAAAATTATTATATCCAAGTAAAAGACATTGGATCACCATTGTTTATTTTGGTTCCTCTTAACTAATTATTTTGTCTTTAAAGTCTCAGAAAGTAACTCCATTCATGTACTTTTAAACCAGAAATAAAGGTTGACTGAGGTAAACTTGGAGTGAACAATACAGGCATAATCAAATGGACCCCAGCATCAAGCCTGCTGGTCCACCAATTAGGTATCTTTGCTAATGGACTGATTTAGGATGGGGGACTGTTTCCACTGGTAAATGATATGGACAAAGGATTATAAAGACACTATAGAAGAATTTGATTATCTATTGTTCTTTAGAATATAAAGATAAGGAAGACTCTTATCTGTTGTTTGCTCTAGCAGAGTGTAGAATTGAATAGATATTAACTGACAATAACATGAAAATATTGGTCACTCCAGAGAAAAACCAAACCTTTCCCAGAAACCCAATGAAAGCTAAAATAACTAATTAAGAAAATGAATGAAAGCCAAGCTAAACCATGAGCAGATGATCCAACTTAAAGTACATGACCAGGCAGGTGGCTTCAGTTCTAGAAGGAATTTTGATAGCTAGAAGTAAAATGAAAATGAAACATTAGTAATTGCTATTTTCCTTCATAGTTAAGATATCAGAAACCAATGAGATACTCCATAGCCTGAGAAAGTACAGCCTCTAATTCTAAGGGACAGTTTATTTTACTCTAATTGGAGCGGCTGGAAAGACTTGAGATTGTTATTTTAAATGCCTTTTGCTATTAAACTGTGGTTAGGAAATCTGCCCAGCCAAAATGATCCTAAAAGAGCATTATGTTTATGAGTCACAAAAGCCAGAGTGATGCCAGTTAGTTTCCTGTACTTTAGCACAATAGAAGTCTTTAATATGCAGTAGGACACTGCTTTCAAATCGATGCAAAACAGGAGATCAGAATCTCGGCTTCTCTCTCTATTTTGATTATTGACTAAGTAAAGTTTAGGTGAGCTATTGTGTTGATTCATTTGAAAGATTCCTCTTCTGTAGAATAGGTTAATGACAGGCACATTTGGGTGTTGGGCGCAGCATAGGTTGTTGTGTCTCTTCGGAGTGATGTCTTTTATACACATGTAAGCCAGAGTGCAAGGCACTACAGTCCTGATTTCCCCACAGAGCTTAGATTCAACTTTATCTCTTCTCTTCCTCTCCCCTTTTCTTGACTATCTTTCAGTCAGTGAGAGGTTGCAGAATTTATGAGGGCTTCAATTTTTTTCTGTGAATTTAATGATGAGCTGAAAGAGACCAATTTGGACACTGCTACTGAGACACCATTTTAGATGGTCTCTCTACTGATTCAGGATGCCATTTCTATGTTATCAATCTTAAAATTTTACTTCTTATTCTTTTATTGTTCTGGAATATATCTTCAAGGAGTTCATTTAGGAATGATACACAGTGTAGGAATCGTCTTAGTGTTCTTGCATTTTTAAGAACACCTTTTTTCTGCTTTTGTGTATGAATGACCACTGAAATAGGTATAGAATTTTTAGATTACTATGTTTTTTTTCCTATAGGAATCTATAAATGTTACTCCCGCATCTATTGGTGTTTGAAGAAAATGAATGTGTAGCCAACCTGATTTTTATTCCTTTGTTAACTATCTAATATTTTTCAGCATGCCCGTGGGAGCCTTTCATCTCTGAAACTTGACATTTCTACATGATTAAGTTGGTTTCAGTGTAGTTTATTTAGTCTCTGTTCATGAAATTTCCTGAGCAGCAAGAAACACTTGTATCAGTATAAATTTCAGATGGGGAACAACATTTATATTTCTCTATTGATTCTGTTTATATTTATTTTGTTTTTCTGATGCTTTCTTTTATAGAAGGTAGCATATTCTAGAATTATTTATGACCCTCATCATTTACCTTCTTGTATTTATCTCTTCATCTTCTTCCTATACTTCTAGGGGAATTTCTTGATTTATCTTCTCCATCACTAATTGATTTTCTGTAGAATTCCATATTGTATTTACTGCCATTGTCCAGTTTTTAGTTTGTCACTATGTTTCTCGGTTCCATTCAGTGCTTCCAGATTTCAGTCTATTCTTTCTTTGTGATTGTTTCCCCAACTATGTGGAGATTATGGCTCTTGAATTTTATTGAGAAGAGAACCAGATATTTTCTAAAATGTCTTCAGACTTTTGGGGTAACTCTCTTTCACATGTAGTACAATGGTACAAGGTTTTTATAGTGATTCACTTATTTTGAACACTAGTGTTTTATTCATGGACATTGAATTAGCTTTTCCTTAGAGAAGGAAGTTCAGTCCTGGCTATTAATCAAGTAGGAATTGAGTTGGGCTAATGTTTGCATGTGTCCCTGCCTCAAATATTTATAGAAGGCTCCAGAGTTGCCAGTAAAGTACAAAGTGGGAATTCAAAAGGTTCTAAGATCCTAAATAGCCATCACATAAGGTTTTAACAATATGCCACAGTTACGGATCCATTACTTAGGAAGCTCTTACCCCTCTGTATACCATCTCTTAGGCCTCTATTCTATGTTCTCCTCTACTTATCTTGACCTCTATTCCAGGGGACAATCTCAAGCAAAGTTTCTGATTTTTAAATTTCTCTTTGCCTTGGAGCCGTCAATATCAAGAAGTGTTCCCAGAACCTTTCAATGTTGCTAGTAGAATGAAAACCTCAAAGGACACTGCCTGGCTCTCTCCCCAGTGGCCTAAGCCTAGTCCCGATGCTGTTCCTTACTCTTCTGAATTCTCTCTTCGGTTGAAAGCCTCCCCTCCCACAGACTTCCATGATAAGCTGCTCTGTTTAATGCTAAGAAATGAACACATATACCCTTCCTCCAATCTCATCCCACCTGTACTATATCCAGCAGAAATTCCTGAAATCTGGTTTATTGATGGCACCCATCTCTGGTTTCATCCAATAATGTGGGTTTTACTAATTTTTAAATTTAATTGTTCATTATAAAGAATTTGAAGGAGAATACAGAGGAACAGGTATTTGTAATAAATAAAAGCATGGATTTTAGATATATTACAACTACACAGAAACAATGGAAGGATAGAGATGATTCTTAAGTGAGTCAAATCCTCTCACTGTGTCCCATTTCCTTATTTTGAAGTGAGGGTCTTCTGTTCAATGTCTACAGTAGGTCCCAAATATAAGATTTGACGATGAGGGTGATGAAAACCATGGTAATGACGATAAGCACAGAGATGATGGCAAGAGTAAGGATGGCGGTGAGCATACTCTCCGAGTGCTTAATCTATGATAACGATAATTGCCAACATTTGTTCGGCCTTGGTGTGTATCAGGCAACACCATGCTAACTGCTCCCAGTACATCCTTATAACAGGCGTATGAGAAAGATATATAAATTATTCTCATCCTATAGATGAGGAAACTAGGAAGCAGACTAGTTAAGTGAAATGCCCTAAGTCACTCAGACAGTAGCTGAGCTGGATGCGAATTCAGAGCAGTCTGACTACAGAGCCCTTGTCTCATCCACTGTGTGACTTTACTTCTGTTGTTAAAAATATTATGACTTGTGTTAAGGTACATGAAGATTCCTCTTATGTGTGAATGTGTGGTTCTTTGAAGATAGAAGGGGGTAAAGGCAGGTCTATTAAAGATTTTAAGTTTTGAACATAATATGATCAAATGTATAATGTGTCCAGAGCAGAAAGGTGCAAGTTGACAGAATATTCAAGATAGGAAAATGCCAGAGTAAAGACTCAGAAGTCTTTGAAGCAAAACTTTTAGCTTTAATTTGCCTGGTGGGTCTCTGTTTTTTTACATACAAGATTTTTATGTCTCTCTAGCCCAAGAGATAGGGTAGAGAATTCAGCCCAAGGCTGGGTATGGGAGGGTCCCATATGATGCTTCAGGAAGAACTAGTCTATCTAGAGAGACTATTAAGACTTTGGCTACTGTATGAATGAAAACAGACTTGAGTAAAAATATATGCCTAGTGTATTTCATTTGTACTTCAAGATTCCAGTGCTCTCTGGTAAAAATAATATGTCTGTACTGAAGGGGCAGGTCGGCCGGAGAAGTCAAATGACAAAAAAGTCATGAATGCCTCTGGAGTGTGTGTGTGTGTGTGTGTGTGTGTGTGTGTGTGTGTGTGTGTGTGTGTGTTGCTATGAAGCAGTGGTGGGAACCCAGGAAAAATGCTTTACGTTTGTGAAAAGTGTCTTATTTCATCCTATTCTATGTAATACAAAATTCAGAGCAGACTGCAGGTGTATTTTATCCTGTAGGTAATAACTGTAATGCCTGTAGAGTGATTTTGGTGTGATGAGCACTTTTTTACATAAATAGACATTGTCAATCTCTTTGAACCTGTAATCTGATTGGGACTCACTATACGATCCATGTAAATATTTAATCATGCTCCATGCTGATGCAGTGATTTCTGTTAGATCTGACTTCCAGCTCTAGGACTATTTTGCCAAATCCAGAGACAGAAATTAGTGTCAATTCCAGGCAAGTCGGTAGCTTTTATTTTGGGGGGGCCCTGGGTAAATTCACCAGTACAATTTCTCCTTGAACTGGGGACTATGGACTTGACCTTTCTCTGCTATGTATTTTATACCATCCCACTCAAAACTTGGACAATTGCACACTCAAATTAAGTCATTCATGGCTAATCACTGAAGGGAAATGACAATAAAAAATAAAGGTATTGATTTGGGGTTTTTTGTTAGTATGGAAATTATATTTTTCTTTAAAATCTTCATAAGGGCTGACTAAAAGAAACCCTTTGCAGACCGCAACAATTCCCTTCACCATTTCACTAAGATAAAACACAGGGTCAAGATATTCCTTAGGAATCACACACAAAAATAAGAGAGGCACCGAATATCCTGATAACTTGCTGGCAAGCTCCTTGTTGCCGTGCTGCCCTCTTCCAGACCTCTTTCGTCTCACTTGCCTTCAGTGGTTTATTTCCTAAAAGAAAGTCTTACAAAGCAGGTCCCCCCACATCTTACTTGGGAGACCGGATGTATAGAATCATTTATTCCTCAGCAAATGAATTGTCCAATAGTGCAAGAAGCAATGGGAAGAGCTCATTTCTATGTCTTTGGGAAAGTTGAAGGCTAGCAGCCAATGCTTGTAGAGAGAAAACAAATAATGTGTAGGAAGTCCACTTTGGAAGACTACTTTCCCCCATCTTCCTGGTCTACTTATTTTAGTGCTTCCACACTGACCAAAATGAGCCTTTGTAGGAGCCAGGCTGGTCAAGACATTCTTTGTTCCCAGGTTTGAGGTTTGATAGGTTCAAAGAAGACTCCCCACGAATCTCCCGTAACAAGACCAATTTGGACGACATCCAGGATGGACGTGTATCCTGAATTCCGATTTATAACAGGTAATGCTATAGCAAAACTCCAGAGTATTTCTTTGTCCTAGAACATTAGATATTTTTGTCTGGCAGGCATGTAGACAAGACCCTGTCTCATTCCAGTCTGATAAAGCTATTTTTGCAGTTGATTAGCATGCCAAATGTTTCCATTTATACACGCTCAGTTCCCTGTCTTTTCCACTGTTTGTAAATTGCTGGGGAGGTGTGTTAACATTTGCTGTCAGTGTCACAGGGAGTGGAAGTTGTGATGGTGGGTGGCAGGATTGGGGGATGTTGCTTTCTGGATACACTTTCTAAACTCTGCTTTTTTCCTTTTTAAGAATTCTTTTTAAAGACATGGGTAAGTGGATGAGTATTAGCTCTAATTTAAATATAGGTCTAATTATTCACAATTCTAGGATTGTGTTTTATCAGGTAAATGGTCAATTAGTTTCCTTGGGTGGCTGTAATGTGGTACTATCTGCTAGGTGACTTAAAACAACAGGCTTATTCTCTCATAGTTCTAGAGGTCAGGAGTCTGCTGTCAAGGTCGGCAGGGCCACGCTCTGCCTGAGATTCTGGCAGCATCCCTCCTTGCCGCTTTCTAGATTCTGGTGGTTGCCTGGCATTCCTTGACTTGTAGCCGCACCACTCAGTTTCAGCCTCCATCTTCACATGACCAAACTCCCAGTGTCTCTGTGCCCAAATTTTCTTTTTATAAGCACACAAGTCATTAGATTGGGGCCCACCTTAATCCAGTATGACCCTATCTTAACTTGATGACATCTGCAGGGAGCCTGTTTCCAAATAAGGTCACGTACTGGGATGGTGAGGGTCAGGCCTCCAACATACCTTTTTTAGGGGATACAGTTCAACCTGTAACAAATGGCAAAAGGAAATGCAAAATTTTTGTGTTGGTTCAGAGAAGGATCTCTCAGTGCTGTGGGATAGTTGCCCCACAAAATTTAGCGATTTTCCCTGGAAGCCTCATAAGAGAGGTCAGGATGAATGGGCCTGTTTACATAGAAGGTAGTGTAACTCTGGAGTGAGGGGGTGGGGTAAAGGAATATTTTCCTGGCCTGGAGCAAAATACCTTTGAAACCGAAATCAGTCTAAAGGAGAAATAAAGTGGGAGAAACTCATTTATTGCCGACAAGCAGTCGTCCACTTCTGCTCGCCCAGCAGTGTCCCTTGTGACCTGGCTGCAAAAAGGGGCCCCACCCAACCTCTTGGGGCCAGATATGCCCTCACTCTATTGATATGGAGATGGACTACTTCTCTCCACCCACTGGAAACACCTGTTGATATGGAGAAGCACTAAGGCTGGGCTAGAGATTCTGGAAATACTGCAGTTTTACCCACAGTAGGCAGCCATCCTCCACGATTGTCAGATCCAACACTTTTGGTTGAACAAATGTGTTAGCCCAGAGCCTAACTAAGTTGCGCAATTCACACAGCCCGTGATGAAGGGCCGAGAGCGTCACCTACTGTTGCTTGACCCCCTAGGGCTCCTCTCCTGAAGCCCAGCAGTGCGCATTGTGCAGACCAAGGATCCGTGGTTCCCGCGAGCAGTGGCAGACTCTCAGGATGCTCCTCATCACGCGGAAGCATTAGGTTTCCCTTAGTCTGGTGAGTAAGCACCTCAAATGCTTCTCTCCAAGAGGAGAGGTATAAACAAATCAAAAGCTTAAGCTGTCATCTCTCCTTTGGAACATTTGCATTTTAATAGAGCAGCTGAGGCCCACCCCAGACCCACGGAATCATGATCTCTGAGGGAAAGTCCTGGGAGAATCTGTATCTTCCAGAGCAAGGCAGGTGACTTGCACAATAGGGTGAGTTTAGGAAACCCCGAAAGAGAGGAATCCTGATTTCTGAAACAGTGAGGAATATTTAATGGAGGTATTTTAGGTAAGAACCAAGAGGGGACAGTGGGGGGAAAATGAAAATTAACTACCCAGTGCCCTCTGAGGGACACCAGAATCAGATGCATAATTCTTTACTTTCTTTGCCACATTTGAGGATGGTGTCTGGCCCAGGAGGGATCCAAAGGAAGCAGTCTTCCTGGGCTCAGCAGGCCCCTCTCAGAGAAACACAGTAGATTTAGGACTGCTTATTAAGTGCAGAGCCTGGGACTTCAGGGAGGTTGGAGGTCCAGTTCCACAGTGAGCGAGGCTATAAGAGAAAATCCCAGCCTGATTCTCCTGCTTCCTTTTCAGTTTGAATGCAGTCAGTGGCTATGCACAAAAAGTTATAAGTTATAAGTTATAATCTAGTGCCTGTGACAGCACATTTTTTTTTTAATGAAGGTGATAGGAAAGGCAAAGAAATGACCAGGGAAAAAATCTCCCTGGAGAACAGATGACAAGATAACAGTGTTTTTGATTCTCTCAAAATAAACATGGTATTGAAAAATGATCCAAAATTGTTTCCTTGAAAAGCACACTTCCAAGTTAGATTTTTGTGAGAGAATTTACAATTCATTTTTCTTTGAAGGCTGGTGCTCTGAAATTGAACTTGAAGGTTGCTTAATACCAAAGTATGACATGTTTCCTTTTGCCAGGCTCTCCTGTCTTCTCCATTTAGTTTTTACTAATTTAATTTTCATTATTTCTGCATCTTAAGGATGGAAATTCCCTGTGGTTTCTATCTGAATGGGATCCCTAGTAAATGGTGACACCTTATATTTTATTATTTCCTATTTCTTTATATCTGCTGCCTTTCTTTAGTTTCAATTTACTTTATAACATTTACGGAAGGTCCCCCAGGTGCTACCACTGTGCTGGGTTGAGGCACTGGGGGCTCTGTCTAGGAGCACCAGGTCATGAGTAAGAAGGACCTGGGGAGGGATCATTTCAGTATGTCATGAAAAGTGACATAGCACTTTGTCAGAGGGTTGGGGACACAGAGAAGGTCAGTTGGGCATGCATAAGGTTGGTGGGGGGGGGGTGTCCAGGCATACTTACTGGATGAAATTACATTTGAGCTGAAACTTAATATGTGGGTGTAGGTTAGGTAGACAAGAGGGGCATTTCACTTGTATCCACTGTTGGGGAAAAAACTTCTTCCACCTTCTTAGGTTCAGTGACTGGGTCTGAGAAATAAACTAATGAAAGATTAACAAGAGGAAAGTGGAGTCATTAATAACAACTGCATTGTGTATACATGTGGGAGAACCAATGATGAGTAACTCAAAGGCATGCTTAGAACTCAGGCTTATTGTGGGTGAAATTGCAATGCTTCCAGAATCTCTCATCTAGCAGTAGTGCATCTCAGTAGGTGTTTCCAAGGGGAGGAGAGAAGTAACCCATCTCCATATTAATAGGTGATTACAAGAGGTAGAGAGCGAACGTGCACCAGGAGAGGTTTGGTGGGGTCTCTTTTGCAGCCAGGTCACAAGAGACAAGGGCGAGCAGAAGTAGACTACTGCTTGTAGGCAGTAAATGGGTTTCTCCCACTTTATTTCTCCCTTTTACTGATTTCAGCTTCAAAGGTTATTTGCCCCAGGCTGGGAACATATTTTCCCCCAGAGTTATACTTACATAGAATCTTGACAACAATAAATTTGTGAAGTGATCAGGCAAAGGAAAAGGTTACTGTGGGGCAAACTGTGGGAAGGTTACTCTAAGGGAAAACAAAGTGAGATTTGTTTGTGTCTGTCTGTCTTTCTGTCTTCTGTGAAGCCCACGATGCCATGGAACTTCCCTTGGAGAGGGGAGTTACACCAGTCCTCATTTCTCATGTTTCTGTTTTTAGTCAGGTAAGGGAAACCCCACGACAACTTCTTTCTGCATCTATTCTCATTTACCCCTAGTTCAAAATAATTCTTATGCCAAAGTAGCATATTTTGGGGTGGCATATTCTTATTTCCTATATCATATAATCCACCTTGTAATGGATGGTCTATTTCTGCCCCTGTATAAGCCAAAACCTCCACTTATTGCACTCAGTCTCATCCTCCAACTTTTTCAAGGACCTTGCCCCTGCTGTTGGCGCTTCTCAATCCTGAAGTAGCAGTTTCTGCTACCTGGGTGGTTTTTTGCCTAAGTGTGCAAATATGGTGCATTATCTCCTTTCTTTGAGAAGAGAGCCTCCTTGACCTACATCTGCCTCTAGCTGCTGGCAGTATACTTAATCTCTCCACCTTTTTTGCATTTCATACTTCCTGCAAGTTACTGCAATTAGGTTTTCATCTTCACAGTTTCACTGAATCTCAGTGGTCAAAGTCATCAACCACCTCCCTCAAGGCCAAAGTGAGTGAACCATTCTCAGTATCAACTTTATTCTAAGCTTTATTTCGCTTTGTGTACATGCACAGGAAATGACCTAAGGATTCATATATCCTGTTATTTTACTCAGAATTAGAAAATCAGGTTTTGAGGTCACTAATAGTACACATTTCAATCTCTCTTTCAGTTTTTATTATGATTTTTTAATTAAGAGCTTTAATTCATCCTACTTATATTTTATTAGCTTTGGTTTTAATTTCTATAGAAATATATTATTGTGTAATATTTTTCAAATGCTAGTTGTATTACGTATGTTTGTTAGCAGATTTACTGCATTACTCCAGAGAAACCTGGCAGCAAATTCCTCAATGTAAATTTGCCTGAGCAAAAACAATAATTGTTTACCTGATCTTAAGTCCTGGCCCCAATTATAAGATATCTGTAGTCCAACCAGCTCAGATCTGTTCAAGTATAGGCAAGAGGCCAACTTACGAAGACATTGCAATAATGAATAAGAAAGAAAAAGTAGTCTGAAAAACAGGACACTCTAAGAGAACGGTGTATGATATATTCATGGTGGTGGAGTGGGGAGAGCAATAGTAGCTTTTGGACATATCACAAAGCATTGATTGTATGTGAAACAGTGTATCATTTAGCATAGGGAAGTACGGATATTGTAAATAGCATGTTACTAGCTTGAATTTATTCGAGGGATTTAATGGAAGAATTTAACTAGGTAGTTAGTATGTATCAAATACAATTTATGACATCATGCTGCTCAAGTATTTCACATAATCTTTATCAAATCATTATATAATCACATAATTATCAAAATGTAATTCATTATCAAGGACTGGAAATAATCAGTAGTTGAAGAACTTAGTTTAATGAATTAATAATTCATCGATAGTTTAATGAAAAGGCTAGAAGGACTCAGACAAATTCCATATATTGTACAATTTTCAGGTATAATGTGACTCAAATTCACTACATTGTACAATTTCCAGGTATAACAAATTCCTCAGACAAATTTCCTTTTTGTACAAATTCCCTACATTGTACAATTTCTAGGAATAACATGATATATATAATACATAGAAAATCCCCAATAACATACACATTATTAGAATTAATAAGCAGGTTTAGCAACAGTATTGCAACATTGGATATAAGAATCATATCTAAGCCCAATGCACATCTATACACAAGAACAAAGAGTTAGAAGATATGTATGAAAAAAGAAACCATTTACAAGAGCAATTAAAATGATTAAAGGCCTAGTAATACATTAAATAAAGATATGCAAGACCTCAATGAAGAAAATCTAGAGAACTTAATTAGAAGATTTTAAAGAAGACCTAACTAAATGAAGAGATAGATCATGTTTTTAGGTAGGAAGACCAAATAACATAAAGGTCTCAATTCTTTCCAAATATAAACATAAATCAATGCAATTCCAAATAATCCCAAACAGTAATTATCATACAGCTAGATAAGCTGATTCTAAAATTTACAAGGAAGAATAAAGGATTAAGAGTAGTCAAAACACACCTAAGAAACAAAATACAAAGGCCTACTATAACATTCTAATAATTAAGAAAGCATGGGAATATCGATCAGTGGAACAAAAAAGAAAGTGTAGAAACTGATGCATTAGTTTAGGGAAATGCAACGTTTGGGGGAGGTGGCATTACAGATGAGTGAGAAAAAAACTTTTATTAAGTCACCAGGGACAATTAATTATTTATTTGGAATATATATAATTGGATCTCCACCCCTTGCCATGTGTGAAATTCAATTCTAGGCATAGTTAGGACTTAAATGTGAAAAACAAAACTTTTAACATTTTAGGGGAGAATTTCTTCAGCAGTCACATGTAAGATTATCTCAAAATGAAAACATTGATTAGACTCAATAAAATCATGAGCTTCTGTTCATCAAAATAGACATTAAATAATGTAAATAATATGAGCACCAAATCACAACAAGACATTTGCAACACTTAATTAACAAATGGTTAATATCCAGAATATGTAAATAACTCCTACATTTCAAAAGAAAAAGACAAAGGACATACAGAGGGCATGGCAGAAATGTTAGGTTTCTGAAACTAGATGTGTGGACCATATGTACATTCTTTTTTATTCTTTTTTTAAAAAAGCATTCATTGAGATATAATTCACATACCATTCAATTCACCCATTTGAAATAGACAATTCAATGGTTTTTAGTATATTTACAGCTGTGTAACTATCTCCACAATATAGTTAGAGCATTTTTATCACCTCCAAAAAGAAACCAGATATTTATTAACAACTAGTCCCATTTTCCTTCACTCCCAATGCTCCCAAGCCCTGTACAACCACTATTCTACTTGCTGTCTCTATAAACTTGCCTATTCAGGACATTTCCTATAAATGGAATATTTGTCTTTGTGTCTGGTTCCCCTAATTTAGCATAATGTTTTCAAGGTTTATCCATGTTCTGGTATATATCAGTATGTTATATTTTTGAATTTTTTATTAAGGGATTATTGATATACACTCTTATGAAGGTTTCACATGAAAAAACAATGTGGTTACTACATTTACGCATATTATTGAGTCCCCACCCATACCCCAATGCAGTCACTGTCCATCAGTGTAGTAAGATGCCACAGATTCATTATTTGCCTTCTCTGTGCTACACTGTTCTCCCCGTGATCCCCCAACACCATGTGTACTAAACATATTACCCTTCAATCCCCTTCTCTCTCCATCCCCACCCACCCTCCCACACCCCTCCCCTTTGGTAACCACTAGTCCCTTCTTGGAGTCTCTGAGCCTGCTGCTATTTTTTTCCATTAGTTTTACTTCGTTGTTATACTCCACAAATGAGGGAAATCATTTGGCACTTGTCTTTCTCTGCCTGGCTTATTTCACTGAGCATAATATCCTCCAGCTCCATCCATGTTGTTGCAAATGGTAGGATTTGTTTATTTCTTATGGCTGTATTTCATTGTGTATACTTACCACTTCTTCTTTATCCAGTCATCTACTGATGGACTTAGGTTGCTTCCATATCTTGGCTATTGTAAATAGTGCTGCGATAAACATAGGAGTGCATACGTCTTTTTGAATCTGAGAAGTTGTATTCTCTGGGTAAATTCCAAGGAGTGGGATTCCCAGGTCAAATGGTATTTCTATTTTTAGTTTTTTTAGGAACCTGCATATTGCTTTCCACAATGGTTGAACTAGCTTACATTTCCACCAGCAGTGTAGGAGGGTTCCCCTTTCTCTGCATCCTCGCCAGCATTTGTTGTTCTTAGTCTTTTCGATGCTGGCCATCCTTAGTGGTGTGAAGTGGTATCTCATTGTGGTTTTAATTTGCATTTCCCTGATAATTAGTAACGTGGAGTATCTTTACATATGTCTGTTGCCAATCTGGATTTCTTCTTTGGAGAACTGTCTCTTCATATCCTCTGCCCATTTGTTAATTGGGTTATTTGCTTTTTGGGTGTTGAAGCATCCAAGTTCTTTATATATTTTGGATGTTACCCCCTTATCAGATATGTCATTTACAAATATATTCTACCATACTGTAGGATGTCTTTTTGTTCTGTTGATGGTATCCTTTGCCGTACAGAAACTTTTTAGTTTGATGTAGTCCCATGAGTTCATTTTGCTTCTGCTTCCCTTTCTCGAGGAGATAGGTTCAGGAAGAAGTTGCTCATGCTTATATTCAGGAGATTTTTGCCTATGTTGTCTTCTAAGAGTTTTATGGTTTCATGACTTCCATTCAGGTTGTTGATCCATTTTGAGTTAACTTTTGTGTATGGGGTTAAACAATAATCCAATCTCGTTCTCTTATGTAGCTGTCCAGTTTTGCCAACACCAGCTGTTGAAGAGGCTGTCATTTCCCCATTGTATATCCATGGCTCCTTTATCATATATTAATTGACCATATATGGTTGGGTTTATATCAAGGCTCTCTAGTCTGTTCCACTGGTCTGTGGGTCTGTTCTTGTGCCAGTACCAAATTGTCTTGATTACTGTGGCTTTGTAGTAGAGCTTGAAATTGGGGAGCATAATCCCCCCAGCTTTGTTCTCCCTTCTCAGGATTGCTTTGGCTTTTTGGGGTCTTTTGTGGTTCCATATGAATTTTAGAATGATTTTCTCTAGTTTGTTGAAGAATGCTGTTGGTATTTTGATAGGGATTGCATTAAATATGTAGATTGCTTTAGGCAGGACAGCCATTTGACAATATTAATTCTTCCTATCCATGAGCATGGGATGTGTTTCCATTTATTGGTATCTTCTTTAATGTTTCTTACGAGTGTCTTGTAGTTTTCAGAGTATAGGTCTTTCACTTCCTTGGTTAGGTTTATTCCTAGGTATTTTATTCTTTTTGATGCAACTGTGAATGGAATTGTTTTCCTGATTTCTCTTTCTGCTAGTTCCTTGTTAGTGTATAGGAATGCCACATATTTCTGTGTATTTATTTTGTATCCTGGAACTTTGCTGAATTCAGATATTAGATCTGGTAGTTTTGGAGTGGATTATTTAGAGTTTTTTATGTACAATATCATATCATCTGCAAACAGTGACAGTTTAACTTCTTCTTTACCAATCTGGATGCCTTTTATTTCTTTGTGTTGTCTGATTGCCATGGCGAGGACCTCCAGTACTATGTTGAATAGCAGTGGGGACAGTGGGCATCCTTGTCTTCTTCCTGATCTTAAAGGAAAAGCTTTTAGCTTCTCGCTGTTAAGTATAATGCTGGCTGTGGGTTTGTCATATATGGCCTTTATTATGTTGAGGTACTTGCCCTCTACACCCATTTTGTTGAGAGTTTTTATCATGAATGGATGTTGAATTTTGTCAAATGCTTTTTCAGCATCTATAGAGATGATCATGTGGTTTTTGTCTTTCTTTTTGTTGATGTGGTGGATGATGTTGATGGATTTTTGAATGTTGTACCATCCTTGCATCCCTGGGATGTATTCCACTTGATCATGATGGATGATCTTTTGGATGTATTTTTTAATTTGGTTTGCTGATATTTTGTTGAGTAGTTTTGCATCTATGTTCATCAGGGATATTTGTCTATAATTTTCTTTTTTTCTGGTGTCTTTGCCTGGTTTTGGTATTAGAGTGATGCTGACCTCATAGAATGATTTTGGAATTATTCCCTCTTCTTCTACTCTTTGGAAAACTTTAAGGAAAATGGTGTTAGGTCTTCACTAAATATTTGATAAAATTCAGCGGTGAAGCTATCTGGTCCAGGAGTTTTGTTCTTAGGGAGTTTTTTGATTACCAGTTCAATTTTGTTGCTGGTAATTGGCCAATTCAGATTTTCTGTTTCTTTCTTTGTCAGCCTTGGAAGGTTGTATTTTCTAAAAAGTTGTTCATTTCTTCTAGGTTATCCAGTTTGTTTGCATATAATTTTTCATAGTATTTTCTAATATTTCTTTGTATTTCTGTGGTGTCTGTAGTGATTTTTCCTTTCTCATTTCTGATTCTGTTTGTGTGAGTAGACTCTTTCTTTATAAGTTTGGCTAGGGGTTTTTTCTATTTTGTTTATTTTCTCGAAGAACTAGCTCTTGCTTTCATTGATTCTATTGTTTTATTCTTTTCAATTTTATTTATTTCTGCTCTAATCTTTATTATGTCTCTTCTTCTACTGACTTTGGGCCTCATTTGTTCTTTTTTTTCTAGTTTCATTAATTGTGAGTTTAGACTGCTCATATAGGATTCTTCTTCTTTCCTGAGGTAGGCCTGTATTGCAATATGCTTTCCTCTTAGCACAGCCTTTGGTGCATCCCACAGATTTTGCATTGTTGGGGGGTGAATTATTATTGTTATTTGTTTCCATATATTGCTTGATCTTTCTTTTTATTTGGTCAGTGATCTATTGGTTATTTAGGAGCATGTTGTGAAGCATCCATGTGTTTGTGAGATTTTTCATTTACTTTGTGTAATTTATTTCTAGTTTCATACCTTTTTAGTTTGAGAACTGGTTGGTACAATTTCAATCTTTTTTAATTCTCCAAGGCTCTTTTTGTGGCCTAGTATATGATCTATTCTTGAAAATGTTCCATGTACACTCAAGAAGAATGTGTATTCTGCTGCTTTTGGGTGTAGAGTTCTGTAGGTGACTGTTGGGTCCATCTGTTCTATTATGTTGTTCAGTGCCTCTGTCTCCTTACTTATTTTCTGTCTGGTTGATCTGTCCTTTGGACTGAGTGGAGTGTTGAAGTCTCCTAGAATGAATGCATTGCATTCTATTTCCCCTTTTAATTCTGTTAGTATTTGTTTCACATGTGTAGGTGCTCCTGTATTGTTATAATGGTTATATCTTCTTGTTGGATTGATCCTTTTATCATCATGTAATGTCCTTCTTTGTCTCTTGTGACTTCCTTTGTTTTGAAATCAATTTTTTCTGATACAAGTACTGCCACTCCTGCTTTTTTCTCCGTATTAGTTGCATTAAATATCTTTTTCCATCCCTTCATTTTTAGTCTGTCGTTATTCTTTTTTACTGCTGAAAAATATTCCATTGAATGGATGTACCATGTTTGATTTTTCCATTCATCACTTGGTGAACATTTGATTGCTTCCACTTTTTGGCTACTATATACATTCATTTACAGGTTGTTTCATGGACATATATTTCATTTCTGTTGTGTCCATACCTAGGAGTAGAATTGCTGTATAGTATGGTAACTCTACAATTAATCTGAGGAACTGCTAGATTATTTTCCAAAGTAGCTGTACCACCTTATGTTCCCACTAGCAAGATTCCAGTTTCTCCACATCCTCATGGGCACTTGTTATCATGTTTTGTTTTGTTTTGTTGTGTTGTTATGCCCATCCTAGCAGACGTACAGTGGCATTTCCCAGTGGTCTCGATTTGCATTTCCCTGGTGGCTAAGGATGTCGCGCATCATTTTCATGACTTTATTGGCCATTTGTATATCTTCTTTGGTGAAATACACATTCTTTTCAAATACAAACTGTTTCATAATCATACAGATGTCAAGGTAAAATAGATATAAGAAAAATCAAAAGAAGTTCATGCAGACAATTTTGTAAATAAACTTTGCTATGAGTAGCAGCAGAGAAAGGTAGTAACTCAGAGGAGGTGACAGCTGAAGAAAGACTACAAATGGTTTTGCTCAATGTTTCTGTTTTTTTTTTTAAGTGTCACAGGGTTAATTGTAGTGTATGGTCACAGTGTTGGTGGGCATAGAGTGAGAGGGCAATGTGAGCAACAGGAATGGGCAGTATGAACATGGGATGGGATACAGTTTTTTACAAAATGGAGAAGAATTATCAAATGATAGATGGCTGATTGTCTGGCCCAGTGTATGTTGGAACTGGATCCTGGTCGGTGCAGTAGGAAAGCACATAGACCATTGGATAAGCAGACTTATTGCTTGTGAATCCATGACTCCAGTGAATCAATGCTTTTTCCCAACCCAGAGACCTGCTCCCAAGGAACTAGGTAAAGAGAAAAAAAAAAAAGCACCCCAGCTAGTTAAACATCCAATGCACTAAAAGCCCATCAGGAGTATGTTAATTGAAACTACAGTTTGTACTAAACCACTTGCCTTATTTAAACACACAAAAAAAACCTTATTAAAAAACAAGTTTTACTTCAAGAAACCCATCTGTGAATTATTTGAATAACTGAACCAATGAAGGGTGAAATTAAAATAAGTGTATTCAAATAAAGATAAGCAGTATAAGTGAAGAGAAATATGGTTCAGATTCGGAGTTTTACAAAAATTCTCTTTATGTATAATGCAACTATCAAAATTATCTCCACCGGGCTATTTTCGTTTCTTCATGTTTTCATGTGCAATGATGAAGAGCAATAAAACAAATAAAAACTCCTTGATTTGCATGTATAGAGGAAATCCAAGCTCTGGCAAGTACAGTGTGGCCTCAGTTTATGCACATGTACATATGCTGGTATTCAGCCAGTACTGAATTTCATGCCCACTCTTGTGCCCTCTGTCAGATATGCTGGGTCTGGGACTCTGTAAATCACGTTTCTTCTGCCAGCTGGCTTCCTGGTACGCTCTGCCAATTAAGGGACACTGGAGGCCACCTGAAAGGCAGGAGGAGGAAGAAAGGACCCAGTTCCTTTTTGCGTCTTGTTTCTTTCAGGGACAACCCAGCAGTGATAGTTTTTTACACTAGCAGCAGTTGGTTCCTATTTGTAGTTCCTGCAACATTCCTGGAACTGGTGGGACTGTGCTCCTTGAGACCCACCAGCACCAGGCAGCGAGCACCCTGTCTTGGACAATCTCAGCTCCAGCTGAGAAGTCCTCAGCTTTTGTACTGTAACAATTCTAACCTCTACCCTTTGCTCTTCACACCCTATGGGTGGCAGCTGCTTTCTACAGCTGCCTTGTCCATGATATTTTAGTGTTCCCTTCTGCCTGTTTGCTTCTTCAATATCTGCCTAGTTAACAATTCTCTATATTAAATTATCTCTAAAAATCACCTTGTGATTTCTGTTTTGTATCTTATGAGGACCCTTATGAATGACTATATATATTCATTTTCCCAGAACATAGTGAGACACCCTCCCCAGTAAGTCTATTATTTTAATGTGCTTCAGTATTGCATTAGCTAAGTTAGAAATTTCTTTATGTTTATCTGTAAAAATGACCCATAATTGCCTTTCCTAGTACTCACTTTTTCTGGTTTTGCTGGTAGTGTTATGTCAGCTTTCAACAATGGGATAGGAAGCTTATTACATTTTTTAAAAAAAATTAATTAATATTAAGACATTACTTTTTTAGAGCAGCTTAAGGTTCACAGCAAAATTAAGTGGCATGTACAGAGATTTCTCTTATACCCCTATTTGCACTACCCCCACTTCCAACATCCCTACCACAGTGGTACGTTGTTACAGTTGATGAACCTCCATTGACACATCATTATCATGCAAAATCCGTAGTCTACGTTACAGTTCACTCTTGGTGTTCTGCATTCCATGGGTGGACCAATGTGTACTGACACGTATCCATCATTATGGCATCATACACACTATTTTCACTGCCTGAAAAATTTTCTGTGCTCCTCATCCTTTTCTTCGCCATCCAAATGCTGGCAATCCTGATTGTTTCAGCCTTCATCATTTTGCCTTTTCCATTTATGCCATATAGTTGGAATCATGCAATATGTAGCCTTTTGAAATTGGCTTCTTTGGTTTATTAATTGTTTTGAAATAATTTGTGTAAATTAGAATCATTTGTTCCTGAAAGGTTTACGGCATTCATCTGTAAATCCATCCTGATACTGCACAATTTCTAAGTTAGTTCATTGAAATTTCAATTTCTTCTATATCTATTTACATCTTCTATTTTTTCATGAGCCAGTTTTGAGAATTATTTTCATCAAAGTATCTATTTTCATCTGATTTATAAGTAACATAGTATTTTTAAATAGAATTTTGAACTCATTCTCTTTATTTCCAGTTTTCATTCACAACGTGGTTAGTTTACATTTTATCTCTTTGTTGAAATTATACTTTCCAAAGTTTCAAAAATGGCTGATCTTTTTAAAAAAAATCAAGTTTTGGTTTTACTGAGAAACTTTTCTTGTTACCTAATTTCATTAACTTGCTTTTTTTCCTCTAATAATTCTGCTCTAATTTTATGAGCATTTTCTTAGCTAATTGAAAGCTTAGTTCAGCATTTTTCAGTCTGCTTTGGTCTAATTGGCTGTATCCTCATTTTCTCATTCTCTCACTCTCAATAGTTCCAGAGAGTTTGTGTTTTCATTTTGTTTCCCCTTTGACCAAAGAGTAGTTCGAATGTGATTAACGATTTTCAGTTACATACTTCTTTTTGTTTTGGCATGACGGCTGGACTCACTTTTCTGTTGTGACCACTAATTTCTAACTTTTTTGCACTGTCCTTGGTAGTTGCTATGATTTTTACTTTTGAAGATTTGTTGACATTTCCTTTATGGTTTAATAGTGTATGGTTAATTTTTTATCAATGTGTGTTGTTAGAAAAAAACATACTTTGTTGTGTATAATCTTTTAAGTGTTCTAATTTTTTGAATTCTTGTTTTGTCAGTTTTTGTGAGAGCTTTTTGTTAGCATCTTTCTTTAAGATTTCTTACTATTTACTTCTCTTTTTATTTATAGTTTTTCTCTATATAAACTTCAAAGCTATTTTATTAGATACTTACAGATTTATTACTGTGTGTCCTTACTGTAGACCTCCTTTTATTAAGGAAGCATTTAAGATGTTCACATTAAATTTTCCCATCTTATATTCTTGTTATAGTGCATAATGTATATTTTTCCATATTGTTATTTTAAGTTATCCCTATGCTTTCATTTTAAGGATGTTGATGATAAACCATTCATAGAGAGTTTTTTTTTGTTAACCTAATCTGTGAATTGCTGTCTTTTAATAGATGAGTTTAACCCTGGCATATATAACTAATGATTCATTTAACTTTTTCCTGAAATTTTATTTGGTTCCTATTTTCCTCACTTGCTGTATATTTCTCTTTACCTCCTTTACAACCTTTTGTTAGACTGTTTTTTTTCTGTGTCCCTCTAATGATTTGGGAGATAATTCTGAATAATTATACCTAAATTGCTATCATACAAACTTACATAGTTTTCAGCTAAAGTTTAATTATTCAGAATCTCAGTGTTCCCCACTAGGAAAGCAGGTACCTCTGTGCATTTCTCATTTTCATATAGTTTGGAATTTTAGTTTGACTCTTGTGGTTTTGTGCTCTATCCTATCAACATGTTTCGAAAACTCTAAATTGTCATTCATCGTTACTCTTGAATCCCACTGTTTCTTCTGATATTTGTAAATATTTTTCTTTTTTCCTTTTCTTTCTGTCCCCTCCCTTCCCATCCCCCATCACCGCATCGTCTAGAAATTTTTTCATACAGCATGTATGAGTACTAAATTAGATCAGTCTTTCTCCTACTATAACTTCTGTGAATTGCAAATTATGTATTTATTCATCTGGTTGGTTTTTATTTCTATAGTCAAAATTTCAGTCTCCTCCACTCTTGTTGATATTATTTGAGAATGAAATATTCTCTTGTATCTTTTGGGGAATATTATATACAATGATCAAAAGTCCTGTCCTACTCAGACTATATATTTTCTTTCCTGGTGTACATTTTTTTCTCTCTGTTAAATTTCATATTGCTCTCTCATGGTGTTGGCTTTCTTTAAATATTTGATGATCCTTTGCCCATCTTTGTAACTGAAATTCTCTATTAAACTCAGACAAGCCTGCTTCTGTTATTGCAGCCTGCTTGAGGGGACGAAAGGACCACTTTTTGAGTGAGATAAGACGTAGAAAGAATTCTGTGCCCCGAGCTCCCCAGTCCCCTGGCTGTTGACCATTGCCTGAGACACCACCCTGTCTCCCCACCCAGTGTCTGCCCCTCCCATTGACCTGATGGAGGATTTCCTTGTTTCTGTTGCCTGGCCCGTAGGCAGGTTGGGGACAGCAGGGTGGCACAGGTGGATGTGAATGTTCTGGACCCTTCTCTGCTTCTGGTATCTGCCACCTTCCGACATGGGGGCACCATTCCTTCTCCTGTTATTTTCAGCTTCCTTCCCTTTCTTAGTTGCATCTTGGGTTGTGGCTTCCTTGTTCAGCCCGGTTTTCCATCGAGTCCTCTTGGTGTCTCCCTTCTTTATTTTCTGTTTTCGAGATGGATTCATTTCTCTCTTTTGCTGTGTTTTCTGTTTGGTAAAGGAATTTTGGTTGGAAAGGGAGGCAGCACTGTACACTCAGCCAACTATCCTGAGCTGGGACCACCTTTCACTTCTTAAGATAGTTTTCCTCCTGAAAAAATAGCAAATGCAGTCATCTTACATGTATTGGTATTGTATTTGGCCTGTGTAACTCTGGGGAAAGGAAATTCCTGGGACAAAATACCCCCAAAACCGAAATCAGTCAAAAGGAGAAATAAAGTTTAAAACCCGTTTATTGCTTACAAACTGCGGTCTGGAGCCGTTTCTCTTTCCTGCTCCGGCAGAAGCAAGCCATCCCTACCCCTGAGCTCTCAGGTTCAGAATAAGCCCTGGTTACCCAGGTAATTACCCATTGATATGGAGATGAACTACTTTTCTCCATCCCTGAGGAACATCTGTTGATATGCAGATGCACTAAAGCCAGGCTAGATAGTCTGGAAATATTACAATTTTACCCACACTTCGCTCTTGTTTTTTAACTACAACTCACAAAGCATAAGGGTCATAGCCAGAATTAACATTAATCATCTAGCAGCTACTTGGGGCTATAGTGTTTAGTTCTGTTTAGACATTATGTATTTTCATCCTCTGGTCTCACATTCTAGAACATTTAAGATAAATCTAGGGCTATACTATGTATTTTTAGTCTGAGAGAATGTTGAAATGGAGAATAGGTGTTGGACAGTTGTCTCGTTTGTTTGCCAACTGGAATGTTTTTTCTTTTCTGCCACTTATCCCAATGAAGATGTAAACCAACAAAGTATTTTTGCAGATAAGGTAGACATATCTAAGAATTGTTTTTAAAATATGAGATCTAATTTGTGTGCATTTTATTCTCTTCTGAATATACTCCCGGAGGTAAATTTGAAATATTTCCAGAATCTCTTGCTTGGCTTTAGTGCATCTCTGTATCAACAGGTGTTTCCAAGGGGTGGAGAGAAGTAGGCCATCTCCATATCAGCAGGTGATTACAAGGGTGAGGGAGGGCTTATCTGGACCAGAGAGGCTGGGTTTCTTCTGCAGCTGAGTTGCGAGAGACATGGGAGAGCAGAAGTGGATGACTGCCTGTAAGAAATAAATGGGTTTCTCCCACTTTATTTCTCCTTTTGACTGATTTCAGTTTCAAATGTATTTTGCCCCAGGATTTTCCCCTGGAGTTACAACCCCTAAGTTATATTGAAATTCACGAGAGTCATTTACTAATGACCCCAAAGGCACTTTGCTGTTTAGGCTCAAATACAAAGGCTCTGTGTGATGATTCGGAAGGCTGGTTGAAGAGAGCTGCAATAGTGGCTGTTTTGTTGGTGTGGACTTTACAAAAAGCATCCCTGGATTTGATGTGACTTTTAATATATTCAATGGTCTAGGAAGAAAAATCCACAAAACTTTTTCTGGGCTGATCTCTGACATATCAACATTGAGATAATCTATGAAATGTCAGTAGGTGTGTGCTTTTATTCTAGGAACCTTAATAGATTGTTAAGTGGGTGTTTGCCTCCACACCCACCCACTGCAGGTCCTCATTGTTACATGTGACTCCTTTCTTTTCAGTTTTAAAAATCCTTCAGAAAAAGAAATTAGATATATTCATTTCAAAGCCTCATATTCCATGTGACTGGCATTATTTTCCAATGCCTCCTATTGATATTTTATTTTACAAGGTAAACATAGTTCTCCTATTCTGTCCTTTGTGTCCATAATAATAATTACTACTACTTTTGGGGTATAACTTCTCTACTTGTAAATATGATAATGCACATAAAAGTTATTTGTAAACCATAAAGCACTATTAAAAAATATTAGTAGGAGGCGGAGCCAGGATGGCGGCGTGAGTAGAGCAGTGGAAATCTCCTCCCAAAAACACATAGAGCTATGAAAATATACCAAAGAAAAATCTTCCTAAAATAGAGACCACAGGACACAGGACAACATCCAGACCACATCCACACCTGCAAGAACCCAGCGCCTTGCGAAGGGGGGCTCCACCATTTTGGAGGAACAGCCCCAGCCAGGCCAAGCCCACAGCAACAGCGGAGATAAACCCCAAAGCAACTGGGCAGGAAGCAGAAGCCCTGTCTGCACACAGCTGCCCAGCACAAGCCACTAGAGGTCGCTATTCTCCCAGGAGAGGAAGGCCACAAACCAACAAGAAGGGAAGCTCTTCCAGGGGTCACTTGTACCAGATCTGCAAACTATCTCTATCACCATGAAAAGGCAAAACTACAGGCAGACAAAGATCACAGAGACAACACCTGAGAGGGAGACAGGCCTAACCAGTCCTCCTGAAAAAGAATTCAAAATAAAAGTCATGAACATGCTGACGGAGATGCAGAGAAAAATGCAAGAGCAGTGGGATGAAGTCGGGAAGGAGATCACAGATGTCAGGAAAGAGATCACAGAAGTGAAACAATCCCTGGAAGGATTTATAAGCAGAATGGATAAGATGCAAGAGGCCATTGAAGGAATAGAAGCCAGAGAACAGGAACGTATAGAAGCTGACATAGAGAGAGATAAAAGGATCTCCAGGAATGAAACAACACTAAGAGAAATATGTGACCAATACAAAAGGAATAATATTCGTATTATAGGGATACCAGAAGAGGAAGAAAGAGGAAAAGGGATAGAAAGTCTCTTTGAAGAAATAATTGCTGAAAACTTCCCCAAACTGGGGGAGGAAATAATCGAACAGACCATGGAATTACACAGAACTCCCAACAGAAAGGATCCAAGGAGGACAACACCAAGACACATAGTAATTAAAATGGCAAGGATCAAGGACAAGGAAAGAGTTTTAAAGGCAGCTAGAGAGAAAAAGGTCACCTATAAAGGAAAACCCATCAGGCTAACATCAGACTTCTCGACAGAAACCCTACAGGCCAGAAGAGAATGGCATGATATACTTAATGCAATGAAACAGAAGGGCCTTGAACCAAGGATACTGTATCCACCACGACTATCATTTAAATATGATGGCGGGATTAAAAAATTCCCAGACAAGCAAAAGCTGAGGGAATTTGCTTCCCACAAACCACCTCTACAGGGCATCCTACAGGGACTGCTCTAGATGGGAGCACCCCTAAAAAGAGCACAGAACAAAACACACAACATATGAAGAATGGAGGAGGAGGAATAAGAAGGGAGAGAAGAAAAGAATCTCCAGACAGTGTATATAACAGCTCAATAAGCGAGCTAAGTTAGGCAGTAAGATACTAAAGAAGCTAACCTTGAACCTTTGGTAACCACGAATCTAAAGCCTGCAATGGCAATAAGTACATATCTCTCAATAGTCACCCTAAATGTAAATGGACTTAATGCACCAATCGAAAGACATAGAGTAATAGAATGGATAAAAAAGCAAGACCCATCTATATGCTGCTTACAAGAAACTCACCTTAAACCCAAAGATAAGCATAGACTAAAAGTCAAGGGATGGAAAAACATATTTCAGGCAAACAACAGTGAGAAGAAAGCAGGGGTTGCAGTACTAATATCAGACAAAACAGACTTCAAAACAAGGAAAGTAACAAGAGATAAAGAAGGATACTACATAATGATAAAGGGCTCAGTCCAACAAGAGGATATAACCATTCTAAATATATATGCACCCAATACAGGAGCACCAGCATATGTGAAGCAAATACTAACAGAACTAAAGACGGAAATAGACTGCAATGCATTCATTGTAGGAGACTTCAACACACCACTCACCCCAAAGGATAGATCCACCGGGCAGAAAATAAGTAAAGACACACAGGCACTGAACAACACACTAGAACAGATGGACCTAATAGACATCTATAGAACTCTACATCCAAAAGCAACAGGATATACATTCTTCTCAAGTGCACATGGAACATTCTCCAGAATAGACCACATACTAGCTCACAAAAAGAGCCTCAGTAAATTCCAAAATATTGAAATTCTACCAACCAATTTTTCAGACCACAAAGGTATGAAAGTAGAAATAAATTCTACAAAGAAAACAAAAAGGCTCACAAACACATGGAGGCTTAACAACATGCTACTAAATAATCAATGGATCAATGAACAAATCAAAATAGAGATCAAGGAATATATAGAAACAAATGAAAACAACAATACTAAGCCCCAACTTCTGTGGGATGCAGCGAAAGCAGTCTTAAGAGGAAAGTATATAGCAATCCAGGCACACTTGAAGAGGGAAGAACAATCCCAAATGAATAGTCTAACATCACAATTATCAAAACTGGAAAAAGAAGAACAAATGAGGCCTAAAGTCAGCAGAAGGAGGGACATAATAAAGATCAGAGAAGAAATAAACAAAATTGAGAAGAATAAAACAATAGCAAAAATCAATGAAACCAAGAGCTGGTTCTTCGAGAAAATAAATAAAATAGATAAGCCTCTAGCCCAACTTATTAAGAGAAAAAGAGAGTCAACACAAATCAACATAATCAGAAATGAGAATGGAAAAATCATGACAGACTCCACAGAAATACAAAGAATTATTAAAGACTACTATGAAAACCTATATGCCAACACGCTGGAAAACCTAGAAGAAATGGACAACTTCCTAGAAAAATACAACCTCCCAAGACTGACCAAGGAAGAAACACAGAAGTTAAACAAACCAATTACGAGCAAAGAAATTGAAACAGTAATCAAAAAACTACCCAAGAACAAAACCCCGGGGCCGGACGGATTTACCTCGGAATTTTATCAGACACACAGAGAAGACATAATACCCATTCTCCTTAAAGTGTTCCACAAAATAGAAGAAGAGGGAATACTCCCAAACTCATTCTATGAGGCCAACATCACCCTAATACCAAAACCAGGCAAAGACCCCACCAAAAAAGAAAACTACAGACCAATATCCCTGATGAATGTAGATGCAAAAATACTCAATAAAATATTAGCAAACAGAATTCAACAGTATATCAAAAGGATCATACACCATGACCAAGTGGGTTTCATCCCAGGGATGCAAGGATGGTACAACATTCGAAAATCCATCAACATCATCCACCACATCAACAAAAAGAAAGACAAAAACCACATGATCATCTCCATAGATGCTGAAAAAGCATTTGACAAAATTCAACATCCATTCATGATAAAAACTCTCAGCAAAATGGGAATAGAGGGCAAGTACCTCAACATAATAAAGGCCATATATGATAAACCCACAGCCAGCATTATACTGAACAGCGAGAAGCTGAAAGCATTTCCTCTGAGATCGGGAACCAGACAGGGATGCCCACTCTCCCCACTGTTATTTAACATAGTACTGGAGGTCCTGGCCACGGCAATCAGACAAAACAAAGAAATACAAGGAATCCAGATTGGTAAAGAAGAAGTTAAACTGTCACTATTTGCAGATGATATGATACTGTACATAAAAAACCCTAAAGACTCCACTCCAAAACTACTAGAACTGATATCGGAATACAGCAAAGTTGCAGGATACAAAATTAACACACAGAAATCTGTAGCTTTCCTATACACTAACAACAAATCAATAGAAAGAGAAATCAGGAAAACAATTCCATTCACCATTACATCAAAAAGAATAAAATACCTAGGAATAAACCTAACCAAAGAAGTGAAAGACTTATACTCTGAAAACTACAAGTCACTCTTAAGAGAAATTAAAGGGGACACTAATAAATGGAAACTCATCCCATGCTCATGGCTAGGAAGAATTAATATCGTCAAAATGGCCATCCTGCCCAAAGCAATATACAGATTTGATGCAATCCCTCTCAAATTACCAGCAACATTCTTCAATGAATTGGAACAAATAATTCAAAAATTCATATGGAAACACCAAAGACCCCGAATAGCCAAAGCAATCCTGAAAAAGATGAATAAAGTAGGGGGGATCTCACTCCCCAACTTCAAGCTCTACTACAAAGCCATAGTAATCAAGACAATTTGGTACTGGCACAAGAACAGAGCCACAGACCAGTGGAACAGATTAGAGACTCCAGAAATTAACCCAAACATATATGGTCAATTAATATTTGATAAAGGAGCCATGGACATACAATGGCAAAATGACAGTCTCTTCAACAGATGGTGCTGGCAAAACTGGACAGCTACATGTAGGAGAATGAAACTGGACCATTGTCTAACCCCATATACAAAGGTAAACTCAAAATGGATCAAAGACCTGAATGTAAGTCATGAAACCTTTAAACTCTTGGAAAAAAACATAGGCAAAAACCTCTTAGACATAAACATGAGTGATCTCTTCTTGAACATATCTCCCCGGGCAAGGAAAACAACAGCAAAAATGAGCAAGTGGGACTCCATTAAGCTGAAAAGCTTCTGTACAGTGAAAGACACCATCAATAGAACAAAAAGGAACCCTACAGTATGGGAGAATATATTTGAAAATGACAGATCCGATAAAGGCTTGACGTCCAGAATATATAAAGAGCTCACATGCCTCAACAAACAAAAAACAAATAACCCAATTAAAAAATGGGCAGAGGAACTGAACAGACAGTTCTCTAAAAAAGAAATACAGATGGCCAAGAGACACATGAAAAGATGCTCCACATCACTAATTATCAGAGAAATGCAAATTAAAACTACAATGAGGTATCACCTCACACCAGTAAGGATAGTTGCCATCCAAAATACAAACAACAACAAATGTTGGCGAGGCTGTGGAGAAAGGGGAACCCTCCTACACTGCTGGTGGGAATGTAAATTAGTTCAACCATTGTGGAAAGCAGTATGGAGGTGCGTCAAAATGCTCAAAACAGACCTACCATTTGACCCAGGAATTCCACTCCTAGGAATTTACCCTAAGAACGCAGCAATCAAGTTTGAGAAAGACAGATGCACTCCTATGTTTATCGCAGCACTATTTACAATAGCCAAGAATTGGAAGCAACCTAAATGTCCATCGGTAGATGAATGGATAAAGAAGATGTGGTACATATACACAATGGAACACTACTCAGCCATAAGAAGTGGAAAAATCCAACCATTTGCAGCAACATGGATGGAGCTGGAGAGTATTATGCTCAGTGAAATAAGCCAAGCGGAGAAAGAGAAATACCAAATGATTTCACTCATCTGAGGAGTATAGGAACAAAGGAAAAACTGAAGGAACAAAACAGCAGCAGAATTACAGAACCCAAAAATGGACTAACAGGTACCAAAGGGAAAGGAACTGGAGAGGATGGGTGGGCAGGGAGGGATAAGAGGGGGGAAGAAGAAGAGGGGTATTAAGATTGGCATTCATGGAGGGGAGGGAGAAAGGGGAGGGTGGGCTGCACAACACAGAGAGGACAAGTAGTGACTCTACAACATTTTGCTAAGCTGATGGACAGTAACCGTAATGTGGTTGTTAGGGGGGACCTGATATAGGGGAGAGCATAGTAAACATAGTATTCTTCATGTAAGTGTAGATTAAAAATTAAAAAAAAAAAAAAAAAGAAAGAAAGAAAGAAAAGGGGGATTACTCCTTAACAGGATAAAACTATTGGTAAATCAAAGATCAACGCATGCTTTAAATATCCTTAATGTTGATCACTTAAAGGGTGTCAGATGATCAGCTATGGAGGTACTTTTTTCTGATAATATTCCTTTCTCTTAATTAAAAAAAAAAAAAAAAAGCAGTTATTGTGTGCTGACCTCCAATGAGTTCTGCACAGTGGTATAGAGGGCATGTCAAAGTGTGGGCAAAGGGTCTGTTCGTTTCTATGCAGAAGATCAAGGCCTCGCTTGGATACCCAGAAAATGAACTAAGATACGATATGAGGAGGAGCTTCTGGCATCAGCACTCTCTGGGGGACTTGTGCCGGGGGATGATCATCAAAAAGCCTCCACAGGGATCCGGACGATGCTGCAGTTGTGGCTGCACCCAGCCCACCGTCTCCTGGACTTGCCATAGGAATGAGGAGGGAGATGTCTAGGCTGGCATGTGCATACAGTGAGACAACGAATTTGACCGGATCTGTACTGTTGGAACTCAACCAGGAGTTGGGAGGGGTGCAAGTTGTAGCACTCCAAAATCTCATGACTATAGACTATCTATGGTTAAAAGAACATATGGGATGTGAACAGATCCCAGAAATGGGCTGCTTTAATTTGTCTGATGGTTCAAGTACAGTTGGACAATATCCATCATATCATAGATAAATTTTCACAAATGCCTAGGGTGCCTAAATGGTTTTCTTGGCTTCACTGGAGATGGCTGGTAATTATAGATTTGCTTTGTTTATGTCACCGTATTCCTATTATGTTAATATGTGTGTGCAAATTAGTTAGTAGTTTAAAACCTATACATACTTAAGGTACTATACAAGAACATATGTCAAAGAAATAATCAATCCTCCCATGTTTCCTTCATATGCTACATCTATAGCTTTTCTTCTTCCTTCCTAATTACAACCCTTAAATAGAATTCGTGCCTCATATCGAATTTACCGAGTATCATAATTCCTCCAGGTGGTAAAGATACCTCGAGACAAGTGCTGGGCATAGAAGCCACAGGGCATAAATCTGCAAAGAAGTAAAAAGCTAACCTTTGCAAACAATATGGCTTCTCTCTCACTTACCAACTTTACATTTCCCTGTATGGCCCCGGAAGATGACTGGTTAGCCAGAGACGGGTAAGATTCCTCAAGGGAGGAACAACCTAAGACAGGCACAGTCGCAGGGGGGCCATCAGGTGAGAATTTGGGGATCAACAGAGGTGAGGCTCAGAACCTCATCCCCCCTGCTTTGAGAGAAATCTTCTGCATCCGTGGATGTCTTGCTGCCCTTGTCTAGCCTGGATTAATACTTGGTCCATAGGCACACACCTGATCATCTGATCATCTACATTTGCCCTCTTACAGCACTAAACAATGTTTTCTACCTTTATCTTGCATCTACCTACCACTTCAGCATTTTATTAAAAATATAAATAATAATAATAATAGGAGAAATGTGGGATCAACATATATGTCAAGTACAAAAATCAAACGAATATTCATATTTGACCTGATTGTTTATAGTTCATAATGCATGATCAAAACCGAAAGTTTCTGTGATGAATGCCCTTGTACTGTTCACCATGTAAGAATTTATTCACTGTGCAAGAATTCGTTCACCATGTAAGAACTTGTTTGTTATGCTTCAGAAGATTGGAGACTGACGAGAATTAGGCTTGAGATGGATTAATGATTGTACATTGAGCATTGACCCCCCTATACTGAATTTTATTGTTGTTAACAACCATTTGATCAATAAGTATGAGAGATGCCCTCTCAAAAAAAAAAAAATATAACATTCCTGTAAAAGCTGAGTGAGATGGCGCAAATGAATGTAGCAGCCTCTACTGTTATTCATGTGGAGCAACTGTGAGATCAACTCCCCACCTGCCTTTTGGGAATAAAGCCAACTCTGGGACCAAGCACAGCAGGTCATAACCCAACAGATGGAGCAGGACTTCCACCCTCTTATGGCACCGGACACAGACTTCATCTCCTGAAACTGTGTGGAACCGCAGCCATGTGTGAAGAACAGTATTAAAGGAGCAAAACAGAAATGGTCATCAAATGCCTTCTAGGCAGTCTTCCAGGGGCCTGCCTGGTAGAGACATAGAGCAAACTGAACACTTTCCTTTTTTTTTTGGTTTCATTAAAGTACCTGCCTCTTCTATTATACTATGAGTAGCTCAATCGAATAATATGTGCTAAGCAAACTGGGTGTATGATGTCACATGTAGATGAGGTTTGCTTTCCTGTGTTAACTACTACTTGGGAGGAAATTAAGTGGCTTGAGCACAGGAGAATACAAATAACATGTGCAGTGAAGTAAATCTAAAATAGACACATACGCACCCACAACAGAAAAACTAAGTCCAAGTGACTGTATTTCACTCTCAAGCCAGAACGCCCAGTTATTCTTTTTTTCCTGCTCAGACATTGATTCTCAGAATGGCCTACAGCATGTAGTAACCTTTCTACTTTGTATCCTTATTCAGGAAATTAGAATCATATATTTTATTACCTTCAGTACATCACTAGAGAGGGGAGATAAATTTATTCACACATATTAAATATATTTTGTGAAAGTCCTTTTGAAATTCTCCCTGAGAACCAGTCTTCTCATCTTTGATAATCAGTTGTTGTTTTTCAAATGGTTGTAACATATTTTTTTTAATTTCTTTTATTTTTTCCATTGGTAAACTTCTGTAGAAAGATTTTCAATGCAGCTTGATGAAATCAGTGCTAATTTCTGCAAACAACAACAACAAAAAAATATTAGTATTGTCTAATACTAATAGTATCATTATATAATACCATGTTATCAGTATCATAGACTTAAGGACTTTAGAGAGAAAGTGTGTGTGTGTTTCCCTTTCTCTTTTGTTAAGTATATGGATCTTTTAGATATCAGGAACTAAAATAAAATACTTCTCATGAAGTTCCTGTTGAGCGCCAGAAAACTTTTCAGCAAGCAAGTTGATGGTTGCATGTACCAGCTGGCATGGCATTTTAAGGAAAACACATTGTGGGCAAGTTCGATGACTATCAGGAAGTCACTAAATGAGAATGAATTGTAATAGGCTGGTGACTGGCAAACACAAGTTTTAGAGGAGTTTGGATTTCCCCTAGGAAATCAGCAGTTTAGCAGAAAGTGGTCTGTATTCCCTTCTTGCTATAATAGCCATAGTCTAAATCTTTCAAATCCTCTTCATTGCCTGTGAAACTGGATTACACTGGCCCTGCCTTTGTAAGAAACTTGTTGCAACTATATATTTTAGACTGTAAAGCCATGGGACTTCAGTGTTCATCTAATACTCTTCTTTTCCTAAATAGGAAACAGACTCAAGTGAAGAAAGGATTTGTCCCAAGTCAAAAAATGAGTTGAGATATAACAAACAGTAGGCTTTTGGAATTGGAAGATACTCTTCAGTTACATATTTAAATCTTTTGTTAAATCAGGAATCTTCTGCAACATGTCTGGCAATCATTTCGAGATCTTTCCTTGCAAGAAATTGACCGCTTTTCAGAGCAGAGCATCCTGTTTTTGGACCACCCTAATTGTTTAGGCAGTCGTCCCTGGCAATGAACCCTGGGTTCCTGTGGCTCATATACCTTGACTCTATAACAGGTGAGTCCCCCGGGAAGCAGACTCTAAGATAGAAATGAGCACACAGAAAGTTTATTAGGGAATGCTGTGGGGCTAAACACTCGTAAAGGAAGCGAGAGAAACAGGATTTGTCAGAGAGATGTCACCTGCCATGCAGTTTCAAGAGTACCTCAACTGATGTGGCAAGGGATTTAGGAGATGGGTCACTTTTAAGCTGTCTGGAGTTGGACTGAGAGGCCAGGCCTCTAAGGCTTATGTCTCTCAAATACTGCATGCAGGCAGCCCTGGGAAGGGACATGACCTTGGGGAAGCAGTTTCTCCCCCTGAGGCAATCCCACATGGGACTGACATCTGAGGACTTTTTGGAGGTGACGCTACCAGTCTCTAAAGAATAGAATTTCTTTATTTCTAAAAGGAGGTCTGGGTGGTACATCACACGCACAAACGATAGCATTTTAGTTATTATCCTGTAAATGTCTACTAAAAATCCCTGCTGCCTTTGATTGGGATTCTGTGTATCTGTAGATCAGTATAGGGAGAATGGATATATCAACAATCTTGAATCCTCTAGTCCGTTAACATGTTACATATACCTCTATTTAGGACTCCTTTAATTTCAGGTAGCAATGTTTTGTAGCTTCAGTGTAGAAGCCTTAAGTACATTCCACATTCTTGTCTTAAGTACTTGACCTGTTTTGATGCTGTTTTAAGTGCTATATTTAAATTTTCATTTAAAATTATCTATTGCTAGGATATAGAAATACAATTACTGATTTTTGTATATTGGTCTTATAGTCTGACATTTTGCTAAACTCTCTTCCTTGTCATAGAGGATTTTTCAGTAAACTCCTTAGATTTTCTATGTTTACAATCATATTGTCTATGAATAAGGATACTATTACTTTTTAATTTCTAATTCACATGCCTTTTGTTCCCTTGTGTTGCCACATTGCAGTGGCTCAGAGCTGCAGTACCGTGGGGGAAGGAAGTGCTGAGGGCGGACGTGTTTCCTTCCATCCCAGGCTGGTTGAACAGTATTCAGTCTTTCGTTAGGTAAGATGCAAGTAAATTATAGCAGGCAGATTAAAGTTCTAGAATAGCAACATGGTAAATAAGCATTGGGTCGGTTGTTTAGTTGAAGACCTGTGCTAATTGCATCAATACCAGATACAACAGTAGTCGGAACAAGTTGTAAATAATTATCTACGTCCTAGCTTTGAAAAGGAGAATGTTTCACATCCTTATGGAGACTTTTTTCCAAAGTGATGATGGAATAAGTGATTCCTCAGTGCACAGAAGCAGCAAAACGTCCCACAAAACTAATTGTATAGAGGAAAGTTAAGTAGCTCTATCAGATATTCATCACTCATGATCACTGCTGTGCATGCTGAGAGGTTCATGCTTTGACTAGTCTTCAAACACACTTGTCTGTGATAAATCTTTTCGCCTGGCTCCCTTTGGAGGGGATATTGACATGTTAACATTAAGTTCATGAACACATCTCATATTTATGTAATATCCAGAAGCCAGCCACTGCTGCGAAAAGAGAGTGTGAGCATGCTCACGGACTGATTTCCTCCACCCCCTCCTCCCAGCCACCCCGTGCTCAGGTAGGAAGTCAACTTCCTCTTAAAAGCTCCCCCAGTTAACCCTGGAATTTTTGAGGATGGTTTTTCAGTTGTGCCCAGGAATAAAGCTGCTCACATTGCAGGCATACCTCACTTTTATTGCGCTTCGGTTTATTGTGCTTTGCAGACATTGTGTTTTTTACACATTGAAGGTTTGTTGCAACCCTTCCTCGAGCAAGTCTACCAACGCCGTTTTTCCATTTTGCTCACTTTGTGTCTCTGTGTCACATTTTAGTAATTCTCATAATATTTCAAACTTTTCCATTATCTTTGTATTTAGTCTGGTGATCTGTGAGAAGTGATCTTTGGTGTAACTATTCTAATTGTTTTGGGGAGCACAAACCATACCCCTGTACGGCAAGCAAAGTTCATCAAGGTTGTGTGTGTTCTGTCTGATCAATCATTCCCTCTCTCTCTCCCTCTCCTTGAGTCTCCCTTTCCCGGAGACACGATATTGAAATTAGGTCAGTTAAGGACCCTACAATGGCCTCTAAGTGTTCAAGTGAAAGGAGTTGCATTCCTTTCATTTTAAATCAAAAGCTAGAAATGATTAAGCTTGGTGAGGAAGGCATGTGGAAAGCCAGGACAGGCCAGAAGTGCAGCCTCTTGGACCAAACATTCCCTTTGTGAATGCAAAGGCAAGTTCTTGAAGGAAATTAAAAGTGCTTCTCCAGGGAGCAGACAAATGATAAGAAAGCAAAACAGCCTTGTAGCTGACATGGAGAAAGTTTTATTCTTCTGGATAGAAAATCAAACTAACTACAATATTTCCTTAAACTGAAACCTAATCCAGAGCAAGTCCCTTAATCTCTTTAATTTTATGAAGGCTGAGAGAGGCGAGGAAGCTGCACAAGAAAAGTCAGAAGCTAGCAGAGGTTGGGTCATGAGGTTTGAGGAAAGAGGCCGTCTCCATAACGTAAAGTGCAGGTAAAGCAAGTGGTGATGGAGAAGCTGCAGCAAGTTATCCAGAAGATCCACCTCAGATCATGGATGGAAGTGGCTCCAATAAGCAACAGATTTTCGGTGTAGAAGAAACAGCCTTCTAATGGAAGACAATGCCATCTAAGGCTTCTGTAGCTAGAGAGGAGAAGTCAGTGCCTGGCTTCAAAGGACAGGCTGCCTGTCTTGTTAGGGGCTGATGCAGCTGGTGACTTTAAGTTGAAGCCAATGCTCATTGACTATTCTGAAAACCCTAGGGCCCTTAAGAATTATGCTAAATCTATTCTGTGCTCTTATCAGTGGAACAACAAAGCCTGGATGACAGCTTATTTGTTTATAATGTGGTTTACGGAATATTTTAAGCTCACTTTTGAGACCTACTGCTGAGATAAAAGGATTGCTTTAAAAATATGACTGTTCTTTGACGACGCATCTGGTCACCCAAGAGCTCTCGTGAAGATGTACAACGAGATTAATGTTGTTTTCATGCCTGCTAACACAGCATCCATTATGCAGCCCGTGCATTAAGGAGTCATTTTGACTTTCAAGTCTTATCATTTCAGAAATACATTTTGTAGGCTATAATTGCCATAGGCAGTGATTCCTCTGGTAGATCTGGGCAAAATCAATTGAAAATCTTCTGGAAAGGTTTCACATTCTGGATGCCATTCAGAACATTCACGATTCATGGAAAGAGGTCAAAATATCCACATGAACAGAGTTTGGAAGAAGTGGATTTCAGCCGTCGTGGATGACTCTGAGGGGTTCAAGACTTCAGTGGAAGAAGTCACTGCGGACATGGTGAGAACAGCAGGAGAACTACAACTAGAAGGGGAGCCTGAGGCTGTGATTGAATTGCTGCATCTCAGGATAAAACTTGACCTAAGAAAGTAGTTTTTGAAATGCAATCTGGTCTCAGTGAAGATGTTGTGAGTCATTGAAATGACAGCAAAGGATTTAGAATTATTGTATGAACTTAGTTGATAAAGCAGTGGCAGGGTTTGAGAGGACTGTCTCCAGTTCTGGAAGAAGTTCTACTGTGGATAAAGGCTATCAAACAGCCCCCACATGCTGCAGAGAAATCAGCTGTGAAAGGAAGAGTCGATCAGTGTGGCAAACTTCATTTTTGTCTCATTTTAAGACATTGCCACAGCCACCCCCACTTCAGTAGCCACCACCTGGATCAGCCAGCAGCCCTCAACATCGAGGTGAGTCCCTCCACCAGCAAAAAGTTAACAAGTTGCTGAAGGCTCTAGTGATGGTGAGCAGTTTCTAACGATAAAGTATTTTTAATTATGTACATTGATTTTTTTAGACATAATGCTATGGCACACTTAATGGAGTATCATGTAACATAACTTATATGTACTGGGAAACCAAAAAATTCACTTGACTCACTTTATTGTGATATTTACTGTATTGTGGGGTCTTGGAACTTAACCTGCAATATCTGCCAGGTATGCCTGTATCTAGTCCTGCCTTCTCATTTGGATCTCACTTGCTTTTGCTAGCAGTACCCTCCCTGAAAATGTCAGTGTTTCTGCTGTGGATGCACTGCACAGTGTCCCTGAAACACAGTTCTTCCGGTGCCGCACCCCATGACGGGCTTTGTTGTTTAGGCCTTGTGGCATCAGTAGTTGGGGTCAGGGTCTGACTTGGCCTTCGTGAAGTCAGGCTCTTCAGCATGTCACCATCATCCTTCCCTCCACACAGGCCACACAAAGAGGAGAGTGGGAAGTTCCTTACTCTCCTCTGTCAGCTATGCTATTTCTCTGATCTTCTCCAACCAGTCATACCACAAACAAGCAGACAAAAGAAACAAACATGTTCTTACTTTTGTCAAAACATTAAAACATCTATGCATGTGATTCTACCCAAACAGATACCTGCAAGCGTCTCCTGTAAACCTGTGACAGAGAAACAAATCTGGCCATGGTTGGAAACCTGGCTACACAGCAATGCCTTGATTGACAAGAGTCATCCAGTTTAGTGTTTCCATTGCAAAAACAATCCAACAGTCACTTACTAAAGCCTCATGGTGTTCTGTGGAAGACATTGACATGAATATGGATTCAAAGCAAAAACACAATCTTTTCAATGCCATATATTTAGAACAACTTCTACTCCACATGGCCTTTCTGTTCTGTCTTTTTTTCCCCCAAAATGAACTAAAATCCAGCCCATTATTTTCCAGGCACAAAATTTGTTCACTGTGTTTAAACACATAAGTATTCGATACCTGGCAAATAACAGTGGACGTTTGACTGTAAATGGAGGAGAGCTTATTGTGACATTATATGCAGGTGATGATTGCTGAATCTAACTAATCATGCACTGAGATTCCCAGATAGTCAAAAATCACACCCTCTTTAAAAACCCAAAGCTGTACATTCAAAGGTCTGTACAACACTGAAGGTAGTGCTGGGTGTTCTTACATGTGGTCATTAACTTAATCACCAACACGGAGAATGGGATTGAGAGGATGATTGAGAACATAAGCATCTTGTAAATATCAAACAGGATCATTCCCTGCATTGTTTCTGAATTCTTTGCTCTCAAGTTTAGTCAGATATTTTCCTGTGCCTCATTTTCACTAAACTGGGAAAACGAAAACTGAAACAAAGATACCACCTCATTATTTAATCATCATTTCTTAAATAAATACAGTAGTTATTACTCTTATGTATAATAACCAGGAGTATAATAATGCCTCCCTCCAAAGAGAGAGAGTTTCATTTATAAGACAATATTCTGAAATCCTCTGTTCATTTATCAAAGTGGGGGTTTTGATGAATTAATCAGTTAAAATTTTTTAAAAAATGGTCTTTTAGTTTGCTTCAACTCCCTGAAAATCTAATGAGCTGATCTGGCTCATAACATATATAAATACAACTACCTGCATTTCATTCTTCCATAAAATTGGAAGCAATACAGATACAAAAGGATTAATTCACTATTTTTTTGCTGCCTCAATTAGAGGTTTCGAGCCTATTCAAGCTGCCACCGCATGAGTCATATCAGGAAATATGAGAAATCAACATCCTGAAATAACTTGAATTGGGGTTTGTGTAATGGTAGGATGGGGCGGCATCCCACAAAAATGAAAGCCGTTTATTAACTCTGAAGAAAATAAAACCATCGTGGGGTGGGAAGTCCTTCACGGAGCCTGAGAAGGATAAACTCCCCACTTTGGGGATAGGTGTTCCCCGTGCTAAGAAAAGCTGGCTCTGCCCGGATCAGATAGCAGTGACTTGCTCATTTCCTGTGTTTGCCGTCACTAACATTTCAGTCCCGATTTCATATCTGCTGATTGGTTTCATATCCTCCTCCCTTCCTGTTAAAATTGGAGCCATTTTTCAAGGTCTAGCCTAGGTCTTCCTCTGAAGCATTTTCTAATCCTCCCAAACTTGATTGAATCTGTTCTTCCTTTTACTTTCCTAACAGCATTTCTAATCTGTACTAGTCATTTGACCCCTAATCATATGCCTACTTTATATAGCTTATTGCATTTTCAAATCTCTTGGTTTGATACCTTAGCTAGATTTAAAAGTCTTGAGGGCAAGGCTCTTTGTTTTATGCTTCAATGGCCCATTGGCTTGTAAGGGGGGGGGCGACTATTACATGGTGATGATCTGGAACCACAGGCCGTAATCCTTTCGCTCCAAGAGGCCTGGTTTTCGTGGAAGATAAATGCATCCATGTGGTCTGTTCTGCTTCATGGTATCATAGGTGTGGCCCCGGAGTGAGAGAAACCTAAATTCAAACCCTGGACCCACCACTTATTAAATGTGAATATAGGCAAGTTTCTTAATTTCTTTTTAGCATCAATTTGCTCATTTGGAAATGAAAGGGATAACAAAACAGTTGGGAGAATGAAATCAGATAATGTCTATGAAGCACTTAGCATGGTTTCTGGCATCTAATTAGCACTACATCATGATACTCTTGTTACTGTAAGTGGTTCCGAGGCATGGGGCGGCTCTGTGGCCAGTGAGGACCGAGGGCTGCATGGGCAAGGGGGCGTCATGGAGCTCCTCAGCTAGTTGGACTCACGGGCTCAGCTGTGGTGGGATGAGCTCCCAGCTGGTGTCGGTGGGAGGTGGGCAGCGTGTAAATGAGACCCGCACAGAAAGGAGTTGCTCACAGTGACAAGACTAGAAGTTGGGCATCTGACCAGTACTAGCTTTGGGTGGTCTTTTTGGTTTGGTGAGGACACTGGACAGCATCTGGAATTTCTGAAAACAAGACCTGTTTTTCTGAAAAGTAGGTTAGGGAGAGGGTAGGCAAGGATTCAGGTGCCTAGGCAAGCAGATGAGGGTTTAAGGTTCTGTTTAAGGTTAATGGTTTTCTTCCAGCAGCTGCCCCAGGTCCTTCAGCGTCTTCTCCTTCCTGCTGGTCGAGTCATCCATGTTCCTTGTGGCCATATTCTCTTCTCCATTCTCTCACCAGCCTAGTGCAAAGGACTTCCTTTCCCACACATCCACCAAATCCCTCTCACCAAGATCACTAATGACCTTCTCTGACCCCGTGGACTCGTCATCCCCCTGCAGACGTCAATCACCTACACTCTTTCCTAAATTTTACTCCACTTTGGCTGCTGTCAGGCCGGTCGTCCTCCGCTGGTATCCCTTTTCTCTTTCTGACTCCTCCCACTCCCACTCTTTCTTTTTTCAGGTTCCCCTTTCATCCTTGAAATGTTGTTATCCCTCCACATTCTGCCGTAGCCTCTCTCTTCGGACTCTGCCCGCTCTCCTTGCTCTTGCCCGCCTCTCAAGTACCCAGGCTCCCGAGCCACCCTCGTGCGGAAGGTTCTTAAGCTCTGGTGTCCTTAAGCTCTGGTGTCCGTCACGCTCTTTCTCCTGAGCTCTGACCCTAACTCCGCTTAGCCACCGACACCTCAGACCGTGTTCAAAAGAGGACTTTCCGCTTCCCCTCAAACTTGTTCTTTCTCCCCTGTTCCTTCTCTCAGGGAAGGACATCACCACCCTCTCTGTTGTTATTCAGGTAAAACAAAAGCGTTCCTCCTTGACGTCGCATTTCCTATATCCAATTAATCACCAGATTCCAATTCAAACTTCCTGAACCCATGCTCTTCTTCTGAGTATATATATCTTGTTTTGTATCCCATCTGAAAACATATGCACAAAGAGTGCTTATTTAAAAACTGTCTTGTGTTTTACTTTTTACCCACCTGTTACCAGCTAAATCAGTTTTGCCACGTTCTTTTATGGATGGATTTGGAAAATGTGCCCACAAAAAAGCTTTAATGTGTTGAAACTGCATAATCAGAAATCCTGCTTTTCTCCATTGTAAGCCAAATACGTTGTTGGTTAACAATGGTAAACAAACTGGGCATCATTTGCGTTATGGAAACTAATGTGCATGCTGATTGTAATTTCAACATCAGAAGAGTTTATACCAGTACTATTTAGAGTGCTACTACTTGAAATAATACAATCAATTTTTATGTGTATTAAAATAGTAATTGTATTTAATTTAGAAAGTCAAACTTATAATACAAATGCTGTGTGGAGCCCTGTGTGATGGTCACCAGTCCTAAAGCAGTGGAGTCCTGGGGTGCAGTTACTGATCCCAGGACCCCAAACACCTCTGCCCACGTGTTATCAGCTGTCAAGGAAAGCAGGGTACAGTCAAGCACTGGGTGGAACAATGCTTCACTCACACAGAGAAGAGTCAGAGCAACGTCAGCCACAGTAGGGGGCTGTGTGGGCTCTGTACCTCTTGGTGAGGAAGTGCCCCAGACCCAAGGCCCTTTTTAACTAGGCTGATTGGGGGTCAGAAGATGGCACACAGGAGATGCTGGCCTTTCCCAGCGACAGCCAGCATCCCCTCAGCCCACCCTCCCAAACGCAGTTTTTCACCTCTGAGAGGCAGGCAGCCACTTCCAACTTGTTAGTCGTTTCTTCTAGTGGTGCCTCTACATATCCAAGTAAGATACTTATACTGTGAATTCTTGATTTTCAACTTTAGGTATTATTCGTTGAGTTCTTATGCTGATTTTGTTTTCTAATGTCATCTGTGCCCTCCTTCCTCCCTGCCCTCCTCCCTCCCCCACATTATCATTCTCTCCATCCTCCTAGTACATTTATGTCATCATTTCTATTTCAATTAATGTTTAGGATTTTTATTATCATGACTGTTGGTTATAGCAGAGCCCTGTACTGTGGTATATTACATTTCCTTTTTACCACAAGTATTTTTGTTTTTTCCTGGAGTTAAATGTTCTTATTTTAATGAGTTTTCATATGTTTCTTTTTACCTATGACTACATCAGCCACATGCTTTGCAGAAGAACTATAAAAGTCTTCTCCACATGGTCAGGTTCATATAAAATGCCTCCTAGAACCCTGCATCCAGCTGCACTAATCTTAACTGGTTACAGTCTAAGCCTGCTGCACACCCGTTGTCCTGGACACCTCCCTTCATTGTTCCTGGGAATTCTGTCCTTCTCCTTGTTTCTTTTAGGATTACTGAATTTCTTGATTACTCTTTCTTAGATTACGTGGCGTTTTGGTGAAGCATTTTGCCCAATAGCTCCCTGAGAAAGGAGTCAAAAGAAATTATATTTTGGGGGAAACTGAATGTCTGAAATTACGTATTGTCACATTTGATTAACAGTTTTGCACGATACTGAATTTTGAATTGAAAATCATTTTCTCTCTGAAATTCACAGGTACTTGTCCACGGTCTTCTGTTTCCAGTGGTGCTGCTGAGAAGTCTCATCATTCTTGGATCCTAATTTTCATATGTGATTCTTCTTTTTCTCTGAAGCTCCTGGGATCTGCTCTTTCTCTGTGATACTCTGAGGTTTCGCAGTGATGCACTGTGGCGTGAGTCCTTCACATTTATTTTTGTGGGCCCTAAGTGGGTCATTTAAATCTGGGAATGTACATCCTCATTCTGAAAAACACTCTTGTATTATGTCTTCCATATTTTTTCTCCTTTTTTTTTTTTTTTTTTTTTTTACTACTCTTGGTCAGTGTATTCTATTTTCTGGGTAAATTCCTCAATTTTATTTTTCAACCTATTCAATCTTTATATTTGCCATTATATTTTTATTTTCAAAGGGCTTTTTCCTCATTCACTCATTCTCTCACCAACACTTACTGAGTTACTATGCTATGCCAGGGATTGTTTTAGGTGCTGGAATATGGCACAAATCCCTTCTCTTGAGGACTGTATTATCTAATGGCTGAAGGCAGATGGGGATTGTAAGTACCAAGAGAGGTAGGTAGCACTACATTCAAAAACAAAACAAACCTCAGGGCAGGCCTCACTGAGAATGTTACATTTGAAGAGAAATTTGAAGGAGATAGATATTTTTATTTTCTGAAAAAAATTTTTACTATAGCAATCTCTTCTAATTCATGGGTGTGAATTTTTTCCTCCTTGCTTTCAGGTTACTTACTGTAAACTTTTTGAAGTTTTCCTTTGACCTCTATATATACTCATCTCTCTTTCCTCAGATTTCCCTCTGCCCTGCCATTTTTTTTCTCTTTTAATTTTGTCCTTCATTTTAAAGCCTTACCACCATGTTTGATGATCCTTGCTGGTCTTTCTATTTATGAATGAAATTTGAAAAAGCAAACTGGAAGCACCACACGTGTCTGTGTGTGTCAGCTGTTGAGCCTCCCCGGGTGATTATGTGGACATTTAGCGATTCCTGGGTTCCTTTCCCTTGGAATGGCTGGTTGCTCCAAAAGCAGCTTGCTTGTGCTGTCTGAGACGTAGGTGCCTGACTGCCAACACCCCGGGGCCACGTCAGTATGTAGGTTATAGCTCGGTCACCCTGCGTGCAGTCGAGACTCTGCCCAACCTCAGCGTCCCTGTGTCCCTGAGCCCAGAGCCTCTTTGATTCTGTTTCTTCTGAGGTGAATCTCCTGTTTTCTGCCTGTGCACAGGAGGGACAGCTAGCTTGCCATGTGGGCTTGGGAAGAAGATAACACATGTGGGACTGATTGTTAACTTCCCCTGTCCTCTGTTGTCAGCCCACCCCACAGCCCTGTTCTGAGAAGTACTTGGTGGCCCCGCTTCCTGAACTGCCCCAGTCCTCTAAACCAAGACAGGCCTTGCTCCCCTTTAGCAGCCACCTCTGCCCCTCGAGCTGGTCGAAGGATGCAGCGTCCCTTCTCTGCTAAGTTAATCACCACTCATCCATCCATACTTCATCTTCCAAAATCACGTCACTATCATTCATCTACTCTTATCTCAGGACCAATGTCATTTGTATTCATATGTTGATCCTTTACTTTTATTTTATTGGACTTTGTGTAGGGAGAAGAGATAAATCTGCCTGGTTGAACAAGTCTATAATAAATGATTCAATCCAAATTACTTGTGAATCTGCTTGAATATGTGAAATAAAGTTTTCTCTTTTGGAATGATAAGAGTGTTTCATTCTCTATAAATCCTCCAAAGTAATTTAGAGACTAAGAAAATAGACATATTTCCTTAACGTATTTCACAAACCTTTTGCTTAGATGACAAAGTTACATATTAATAGTTTTCTTGGATAATCATTTAAATTCGTTCATTAGGTTTTATTTTTAAATTTAATTTGAATATTCTGAGTAATCTGGTTTCCTCTTGTTAGAAAGCCTTTTGAATTTTAAGATGTAGAAGTATTTTTAAGATATATCTCCTAGATCTAACATTTAAAAAAAAAACCAAACATACTGTCTTAATAAATATTACCGAAATTAGTCAAATGCCAAAAATTTATAAGCATCTACTCTGAGCCTTAGCAACATGCTCGGTTCCTTGGACCATAAAATGTTGGACAGATCCCTGGATATGCGTCAACTTGGAATTTGATCCCAGTTTTACCACTGGCTATATGACCTTGGACAAAATAAAGAAGCTTCCTGATCTCAAGCTCTTAATCTGTAAAATAGGGCTTACACTAGTTGTCCTAACACTGTAAACTGAGTGATTCTTTGATAGTTATCAATATGTAGAAGTAGACTAGATAGAGATTTGAATGGCGGAGTCCTTATTCACAAAGACCTGGGAAACTCCAAAGGCAGCATGAATATCAGACAAAAAGAAGTAATTCTCTTAGGTTGTCTCCTGCTCTTTAATATCTCTTTTCTCCCAATTTCTCCTTTTTGATAATCTTACTAAAGTGAGGCTGGGTCATGTCATATTCTAGCTCAGAAATCTCTCCCCGGGCTGCAGGATGAAGACCAGCGCTCCTGTTCTTATTGTCTTCCACTCATGCCATGTGCACCAGCCACTGGAATAGGAAAGAGACCAAGATGGCATGACTGTCTTTTCATGTCCATCACTCACGTTAGTACTGAAACCTTATTCTCCTACTCTACTTTTATCTTCAGTGCCAGCAGTAATATCGCTTGGATTTCGAAGAAAACATTTTTTTCTGGTCCAAGAAGATGCCTTTTGGTGGGCCAGGGTATGGATATCAGTGGGAGGGAAGATTTTACTCATAAAGTGACTCTTAAATAGTTGAAATCTGAGGTTGTCTACAGCTAAACACTAAGTCTTTCCAAATCCTAAAAGGAAAAAGGTCAATAATAGATTTTGCTGAATTCAAAATGTTTCTCTCATATATTTTTATATCCTTTCCATGTTTGCTTGTCTATACCAGGATTAAAGTAAGGGATGATTCCTAACTTACTACAAAGTCACGTTTTCATTATGTTAAATTTGTCATTATTTCATGCTGTTCTCCTTGGGATTATTCTAGGAAGAAACGAGGACTAGAAACAAGGGAGATGTGGAAGGAAAAGCATCCTGGCAGAAAAATGAAGAAGGGTCTGAGCAGAGGAGAGAGGAAACAAAACCGAGAATTGTGGCCATCCAAGAAGGACAGGGATGGACGCGAAAGGGGCTCCTCAACTGGAAAAGACGGGTTACCGCATGAGGAGATCTGGCTCCAGAGAACAATTTCTTTTAATATGCTTCCTTTTCCTCTTTCATTAACTCAGGAGTACTTGGCTTTTCACTGTTACTATAGAGACATAATATGAAATTGAAACTTCCTGGTACAAAACCAGAAATAGCTTATTTAAATGGCAGAAAGACTACAAAAACCACCTTCATTTTGTTCTTACTATAAGCCCTGATTCTCCATGATACTTCCTTGAGCACAGACTATGTATTAAGAAAAAACTTTGGTGATGATATGGCAGTTGTCCCATCAACCTTTGAAATTAAATGATCAATGGGTAGTATAAAAAAGGCCAGTACAGAGTAAATTTTGTAATATTTTAAGTCATATTGATGAGACACTTGATAGGAATACAATTTGCTTTTTATTCTGGCATCACTGTTTGTTTTGAGTAAGGCGAGAAAACAAATAACATAATTTGCATAATGAAACCATTGAGAGTAAATAGCCGTCTTTCTTCAGAGGTATCTGTGCCGTTTTGACTTACAGTTTAGATTTGTTCAAGTTTATTTACCTCCCTCCCCCAACTGAACAATGCTTCTGATTTATTCCTGCCATTTAGTGTCATATAAATTCAAGTGTTCCACTAGGAAGAGAAACAGTTCATCAAGTTGCAACTATATTAAGTGAAACATTCTCTCTGATACGTTTTTAATTTGTTTTATTCCCATTTTGCTATTGTAATTTTCCCACCTACCAGTGGAGATAAGGGACTGTTTCATTCTTATTCCTGTGGCTTGCTGAGACCACATGCTCATTCTGTTAAGGAGAGTCCGCTGATCTGCAGGAGGAAAAAGGGAAATCCACTAGGCAGGGAGGCCCTGAGACGGGACTGACCATCCATGAGTCAGTCAACAGGCGCTCCTGACATCTGACTGCTATTTATTGTTGCTCTAGGAGCTGTGGGGATCTAGAAAACATGCACAAAACAGTGTTATTATCTGGGCTGATGAACCCACTGCTAATTCAGGCTACTCTGAGTATTTGATGTACATCCTTAATGTTCCTATCCTTTCCTTCCTCCACTGGCGGGAGGTTTAAATGTAGGGTCCATGGGCCATAAAAAGCCCTTGGATGGAATTCAGATGGTCCATAAAAATTCCATCTTTTTAATAATTAATCACTAACTGAAATTTAACAGTTCCTTCAATTATATATGTAACACAGTGGTATTTAAGAGTGTCTGTGACCTTATCAACAACAGAAATCACAGATATTTTCATAACACATTATAGCTGTTGGAGATCTCTGGAAATTCCATTTATGCTTTATCACTATTTTTTTTTTTGAGAGGGCATCTCTCATATTTATTGATCAAATGGTTGTTAACAACAATAAAATTCAGTATAGGGGGGTCAATGCTCAATGTACAATCATTAATCCATCTCAAGCCTAATTCTCATCAGTCTCCAATCTTCTGAAGCATAACGAACAAGTTCTTACATGGTGAACTAATTCTTACATAGTGAATAAATTCTTACATGGTGAACAGCACAAGGGCATTCATCACAGAAACTTTCGGTTTTGATCACGCATTATGAACTATAAACAATCAGATCAAATATGAATATTCGTTTGATTTTTATACTTGATTTATATGTTGATCCCACATTTCTCCCTTTATTATTATTATTATTTTTATTTTTAATAAAATGCTGAAGTGGTAGGTAGATGCAAGATAAAGGTAGAAAACATAGTTTAGTGCTGTAAGAGGGCAAATGTAGATGATTAAGTGTGTGCCTGTGGACTAAGTATTAATCCAAGCTAGACAAGGGCAGCAAAACATCCATGGATGCAGATTTCTCTCAAAGCAGGGGGGATGAGGTTCTGAGCCTCACCTCTGTTGATCCCCAATTTCTCACCTGATGGCCCCCCTGCGACTGTGCCTGTCTTAGGTTGTTCCTCCCTTGAGGAATCTTACCCGTCTCTGGCTAACCAGTCATCTTCCGGGCCATACAGGGAAATGTAAAGATGGTGAGAGAGATGCCATATTGTTTGAAAAGGTTAGCTTTTTACTTCTTTGCAGATTTATGCCCTGTGGCTTCTATGCCCAGCACTTGTCTCGAGGTATCTTTACCACCTGGAGGAATTATGATACTCGGTAAATTCTATATGAGGCACGAATTCTATTTAAGCGTTGTAATTAGGAAGGAAGAAGAAAAGCTATAGAGGTAGCATATGGAAGAAAACATGGGAGGATTGATTATTTCTTTGACATATCTTCTTGTAGAGTACCTTAAGTATGTATAGGTTTTAAACTACTAACTAATTTGCACACACATATTAACATAATAGGAATACGGTGACATAAACAAAGCAAATCTATAATTACCATCCATCTCCAGTGAAGCCAAGAAAACCATTTAGGCACCCTAGGCATTTGTGAAAATTTGTCTATGATATGATGGATATTGTCCAACTGTACTTGAACAGTCTGAGAAAAATCAGACAAATTAAGGTAGCCCATTTCTGGGATCTGTTCACATCCCATATGTTCTTTTAACCGTAGATAGTCTATAGTCATAAGATTTTGGAGTGCTACAACTTGCACCCCTCCCAACTCCTGGTTGAGTTCCAACAGTACAGATCCGGTCAAATTCGTTGTCTCACTGTATGCACATGCCAGCCTAGACATCTCCCTCCTCATTCCAATGGCAAGTCCAGGAAACGGTGGGGTGGACGCAGCCACAACCGCAGCATCACCCAGATCCCTGTGGAGGCTTTTTGATGTTTATCACTATTTTTAAATTAGAATAGTTATTAGACATGCAGCTAGTGTCTCTTAATGCATTACATAAGTACTATCCTTAAATTGCAGTTGTTTTGATAGTTTTATAATTGTATTTCAACTTGATTATTATCTTTTGAATCCTACATATTTTATTTTATTCATTGAAAACAGTAGTCTAAGATGGAATTCTTTGACTTCACTAGCTCATCAAAGAGGTCAGTGATGCAAAAAAGGGTAAGAATTCCTGTTGATGATAACCAGATTTGGTGATATCTTTATTCATTCACACACTTCCGACAGAAAAAGGAGGAGGAAAAACAGAAAGAAGTTAAATTTAGAGGTTTAATTTCAATGTTAAATTTGAAGCAGTTAAGTGCATAGAAGCTTCTGAGTTATCAGAGGCTTTACCTTTTTCCTTTACATATTCATTGTGCTGGTAATTGAGAGTAATCTGGTAACAGACCTTTACTACCTTGGCAAATCGTTCTGTCTGTATTGCTTGCCAACCTTTTCTCTAAACTGCCATGTTGTGACCTTGGGATATTACTTTACATCCCCGCCTTCCATTTCTTCTTTGCTGGATGGAGCTAATAATACCTAATTTGCTGTTGTATGTTTATGTGTGAGGGTTATTTTCCTGGCTTATTGTAAGGTCTTAAACAATATTGAATGAATTTAATCAAGAATATATCTGCAGGCAGTTTGAAAACTGTATTTGTATTATACAAATATGCAAATGCCATGAAATGCTGTTATGGATGATAGAGAGTGTTGGGTGGTTGACAGATTCTTAAAACTCTAAAAAGTGTTACATCATTGCTGGGTAAGGCTCATGCCTAACTAGTAGCAGAAAGTGGCACCCTGTGGTGATTCCTTACGGTGCTTGGCCACATTACAGCTCGTGATTTTTCAGGATATAATGTGCTGCTGTCAGTGTCCTGTTAGACATGGCTCTCTCATGGCGAAAAGCACAGGGCATTTCCCCAGGGAGGGGGGATGGCAGAGTGAGGGGGTTATGGTATCATCTGCTCTGCCCAGGATGGTACTCCCATGACCACAGTTTCTTGTCAGTAGTTAAAGGAATTGCTGTCATTTCCCTTCACTGTCACATGAGAGCATGTGAGCCTGGTAGGGTGAAGGAACACACTCGGTCCATTCATCATCTTTGTTCTTGCAGACATTATATTCTCCATAGGACTGAGAGACCCAATTTTTCAGTTAGCACCAAATGTAAACCTTTCTAACACCTGCATCCTGGGGCCACAATCCATGGAAGAAGTTGGGTGTGAATTTCAAAGAGATGGTTGGAACGCAACACCTCTCTGGTCTCTCAAATCGACATTGCAGCCAGTATATTTTAAACTGTAGGTTGATGGTGATTAACCCAGCATCCTCTGTGTGTAAGGCATTGTGTACTGGTTTTTATTAGTTGCTGCTCTCTCTGTCCCTTGGTGGCACTGCTGTCCCATTTTGTGCTGTTTTGAGAGCTTTGGAGACATTCCCAACCTTCTTCCCCTCACTGTGCAAGGTTGACAGGAGGGGAGCGGCAGTTCGAGACACAAGGCTTTGAGGCACACAGGTGCACATTTTCTCATCCTCAAGGAATTTCATAGCCAGCATTCCTATTTGTTTGCTGGCACATACTATGGCATGAATGTTACCTTCCCACCTTCATGTCTGTGTTCAGTGCTCTGACAACAGAGTAGGTGAACCCGTTGTGATGTGACGTGTCAATAAGCAAAGAAGGTAAACAATTCTGTATTAGTAAATTGACCTTCTGAGAGGAAAAGGAGAGGAAAATGCTTTCATCTTAAAACTAAGAACCAGGCATTGAGAACATTTGGCAGTTAACAAGGTTAGGAAAAAGAATACTCCAAATCATGGTATTTTGGTTTAAAGGAGTTGGGGTTTATTCTCTTACAGATTCAGTATGATTTAATGGGAGGATCTGAAAAACAACCCCAAAACTATCTTTGACATTCATTCATTGACTGACAAGGAATAAACACATTTCCAGAAGCAGACAAGCAACCAGGAGCATGTGGGAGACACTAATGTAGGAACCTACCAACTCTCACTTTCTCCCTCTGCCACGATGTCTCTGTTTCACATAGCTTGGAGTCCACCATACATGGCAATACGTATTTATTGTTAACATCCCTCATTTAAAAGTACATTACTGGTTTGGAGGGATGGCCTGAGAAGAGGAGATATACATGTATTGTACAGTGTGGAAGGTTGTCACTGTAGCTTTGATGCAGGTGAGCCGTATGCTCTTCCTTTCAGCGGCTCTGTGGCCTGGCAGTCAGGACATGAGTCAAGATCTCCTTTAGAGAGTAACCCCTTTCTGACATTAACTGTGTCTTGATGGAGAGCACAGCACATGAGTTATGAGTTCTGGCCTGGGAGCTGTGACAGATGACTCTGAAAATACAGCCTGGGAGAACTAACTGAGGGAACTCCTCTGGCAGAGTGAGCCCTGAACACACTCAGCTCATGTCTATTTGGGGCTCCTCTTCAGACGTCCAGAATGGCTCATTCCTAATTGCTCCTGTGCAATGTGTGGGCATGTCTTTTCTTCTTCATGCAAATGTGTGGGCCTGTTGGATGCTAGCAGGGAGGGATAGGAAAGGGAACAGGGGTCGTTTTAGGCAACCTCTACAAGAATGCTGAGAAAGGCATGCCGGCTGAATGGAATGGGGCAGGAAGGTGGTAGAGCATGCGCGTTAGGGAAGGAAAAGCATTTGGTGAGAACATGCATGTATTTCTGAGGAGCTCTAGTCATAAACTGAATTATGAATACTGAATAAGGAGAACAAGACAGAAAGTCTGTCTGATGCAACAGAGATCGCAAAGAAGCGGAACAGGGAGGAGAAACATGAAATGTTTGAAATCATTCATTACAAGAGTCGTGTGTCGGTGCTGAGTACCGTCATTTGTTCAAAGCCTCCTAGGGGCGGGAGAAAAAGGTACATGCCAGAAAAGGATTTTTAAAAAACGGTGAAATAGGTGAAGGGGGAAAAATTAGTGAGAATGTTTGATATCTTGATCTGGGTGATGGTTATATAACTGTATACACACACAAAAAAAATTTTTAAAGGTCAATAAGGAAGGAACAAAGAGGCGAGAAACAATGAACTAATAGGACTTAAAAAACATTTTTGGGGGGGCAAGGACCTGAGATTTTTTTCATACGGACTTAACATTTTTTTTTCTTGGTAACAAAATTAACAATAAAACAGAGATGTCCCTCTTAAATGCCATGTCACAGAAATAATGATTTTGGGATTTATATATTTAGATGTCAGGCTTTTAGAGCTCTAAAGGACATTAAAGATCATTTAGTCTACCTCATTTTAGAGATGGGACCAGAGACTCCGAGTGATATTCCCAAGGCCATAAAATCAATTAACCTCCACTCTGGAAGTCAACCTCTGCTTAGTGCAGGACTAAGGACCAGAGCCGTTCCCCGTGTGCCCCGCCAGTCTCGGCGGCCTGACCCTGCGCACCCTGAGCCTCCCTTGCCCTCCTCCATTTGCCATCAAGCTCAGGCAAGTGGATCACATCTTGTGTCCCCATTGTGTAGAAAAAAGAAGGCCTACCTTCTCCCAATGATCAGGGTTCATTACCATGGCCAAGATGCGGCTCTTTCTTTTATAAGCTTCTCTCTTGGCTCAAAGAGCCTAAAATGACTAAGATGTCAGCCAAAGCTTATACTACAACTAGAATCTTTTTGCTTCCATAGTGAAACCATTTTTCCTTTGGAAAACAGGGCCTCAAGTATAATGCAGGTCCCAGAGATGCAGGAATGGGAAGCATGAAGCATCCACACTGACCACTGGGAGTGGTGAGCGGCGGCTCCACTCTTGCTTCTGTATATCTGGTCCTGAGCCCATGTACTCGAACAGCAGAAACGTAGCACAACCTAAGTATCATTGAATTGGAGTGCGCAATATCTTTTTGAGGCTGGAACCCCACATTGACAGTATCACATTTAAGCTGCCCCTTCAGCTGTGCCTTCAACAGGCCACCCCATTACTCCGTGGGGCCTGCAGCTTTTTATTGGTGTGCTAGGTCATATGACAAATGGTCTCATGCTCAGGTCCAGGTGCCCGTTCTTGCACCTGCTGTCTTTGACATGGTCCCCTTGGTCTGACGCTGTGTCATGTAGGATGACACTGATAAATCGAATGCTTTAAGTGCTCAGACTGATGACTGGTGTGCTCCAGGCAGAAAACCCAAACCCAGAACATGTGTCCGTTCCTGTCAAATGCATTACAGCTTCTTCTCAGGTGAAAGGGCCCATATATTCAACAAGCAGCCAGGTGGCTGTTTGGCTCCTGCAGGGACGGTGCTTTTCTGGGCAGTTAACATTGGTTTCGGCTTCTAGCAGATTGAACGTTCAGTCAGATCACTAGCTTGATCAGCCTTGGTAAATGGAGATAAAGTGTTGAGCCCGTGCATAGCTTCTATCCCTGCCAATATAGCTATTTCTTTCCAGTGTCCATTGTGCTAGTGCCAGGGAGGTTGATTACAGAAATTGGCTGACATCAACGGGCTTGATTGCATTGTCTACCTGATTATTTCGTGTATCTTCCATGATGGATGCTCTTTTACAGGTATTAACATTTGACACAAAGATCTTCACACTTCATGTCCATCCAAATCCTGCTAAACCAGGGCTCCTTTTCCTGCCCTCCCAGCTTTTATTCTTCTTGACTACTGAGCTTCTAAGTCAAGCCATTTGCTACTGCTCAGCGGTCCCTGCACATTGGGATACTTCTCTTTTCAAACAAAGAACATGACCAAACGCATTGCCTTAAGCTCTGCTTATTGGAAGGATTTTCCTCTGTCACTCTTAAGAGCCTCATCTAAGTCAGGCTATAATATAACCTCCCTCTGTTTTCAGCTTTCATCCACACATAGGGCAAACCCATTTATAACCAAATGTGGATATTTTTCCAAGAAAAAGCCGAATCCAAACCCAGAACATGTGTCTGTTGTCTTCCTTTGCATCAACCCTGTGATGGATCCCCAGTATGGTGATGGGTATGATAGGCCAAATGCTACAACGGTAGATTACTTCAGGATTTAAGCTACCTGCTCATGTAGCTGTCTTGTGTCTCCTGGTCCTGTTAATGCTTGGTCTTGGGTCTGCTGTGTCCATCTCATGATGTGTGAGTCCTAGAACTATCTGACCTGATGACTTTGTAGTCTGACAGTACCCAGCTTATGAGAAGTTCAGGCCTCCTGGCTACTTGGTGTCCATGGTCAGGCACTGCATTTCACCCTGGACCCAATAAAATAACAGGATCTACTTCTTGAAAGATGTATAAATATCTGCTGTAGATGGCATGGCCTTACTCCAAAACCCTGAACATCTATCTGTGTTGTGACTCTTCATTTGGGCTTGCTATAAATACCATACGGCACCTTTCCCATTGCAGATAACCCTAATGCGATGCATACTGGTGGGTTATGTTACTCAAGTGACAGGGGTACTTGTACCAGTCTGCATTGTATACATTCTTTTCCTGCTTTGGTTTTTACTCAAAGCTGGAAATCTTTAATGCTGCCTGGCACACGATTTGGTGCAGTATTCCTGGCTATGGAAATTCCCAGACATGGAAACACCTTCTGTGTGTACTTCTTTCTTCCTTCTTTGTGGTAGGATGTTCAAGTTGCAACAATCTGTCCTTTCTTTGGAATGAATGTCCCAACATGCTTACGACCATGAAACTCCTAAAAATGTTACTGATATGGCTGGACCTGAATGCTCATAGGGTTTATCTCCCACCCTCTGGCATCCATGTATTTCACCTAGGCCTGCAGTGTGTTTGTCACTTTTTTTTTCATCTGATCCAGTCTGCATGCTCTCTCAGGGATAATGGACCAGTAAGATTTTCTGTGATGTGCCTAGTCAGTCAATGTCTCTTAAAACTATATTATGGCATGGAAGAAGAATTAATGTAACTCCTGGGCAGGACTGCATATGTCTTCTCTTATCTATTTCCAGAACTCTTTCTGATCTTCTTTTCTTTTATGGCTAGAAAGTAATGTATTTTTTATTGAACTACAGTTGACATGCAATATTATATTGGTTTCAGGTGTACAGCATAGTGATTTGACAATTATATACATTACTAAATGCTCACCATGTTAAGTATCGTTACCGTCTGTCAACATTCAAAGATACTGCAATATTATCGACTATATTCTCTATGCTGTAATTTTATCCCTGTGGTTAATGTGTTTTATAATTGGAAGTTTGTACCTCTTTATCCCCTTCACCTATTTCATCCATCCCCCACACCCCCACCCCTTTGGCAACCACCAGTCTGTTCTCTGTGTTTATGAGGCTAAGAAAAAAATGTGTTTGACAAGTCATGTGCCTGAGTTGTCATAATTTGTATGAGCAAAGATGATGTATTTGGTAGGCAGCTGCAATTGGGCTACTACTGCCTAGTTGAGTTTGAGGTAATCCATTGTTATTCTTCACAGTCCATCTAAGGTGAGTGACTGGTGAATTATGGAGATATGATGGGGATCAACACCTTTGCATCCCTTAGGTCTTTAATGGAAGCATTGAATTTATGCTAGTCTCCCTGGAATGTGATAGCGCATTAGAGAGTGCTCTGGAGGAAGGATCCATGGAAGATAAGAGAAAGAAGTGAGACTGGGCAGCAGGAATGGTTGGGCTGGGATGTGAGCTCAGTGAATGCCACAGTGGCCCACGGGGAGATCTTGGTGTGGACAGGCCTTGTAGAGTGGTCCTGAGTTGAGGAGAGGGGACTGGGCCTTTATATGCCTATGTCTGACCAGTCATTAGATGCAGGATGTCCAGGGAAGTAACCTTGGGCAACATAGCTCTCTTCAACCAAGGCTCTTCCAGAATAGGGCTGAGGGCGAGACTAGGTCCTTCATTCTTAAAGGTGAGTCTGGGCAGCGTATCACAGAATCATTGACCACATGAAATGGAGGGGATTCCTTATAGAATATGATGTGACCCTCAAAAATAGAATAATTGATATTATGTATTTTTGGAAAAAGGTAGAGACTTTTAATGATTTGCAGTATACTTGAAGTGAGGGTTAACCAAGAAAGGTGGGGTGGGGAAGAAAAAGAAATGTCACAGCCACACTCTAATCACAGAAGAGAACCACTAACCATTAGCATCCTGAACAGACACAGAACTCAGAATACAATGGTTTTTGTAGACTGATAAATGAGTCTGGAGTAAACTATGTCCCATAAATTGCCTAAATGTAGCTCAGGCTAGCATAAACTAGTCACCCGAAGCTGACATCTCTGTTTCACTGGGAGCTAAGTGGTGCTTCCCAGGCTAGAACTAATTGAAGTTGGTGTGTGTGCTCAACAGCTGCAGGTATGCTATGGATGGGAATTAATCCATAACTAGCCAAGAATGTTCCTCTGTTTAAAAATCTGGACACAGTGATCTTGGGCAAGATTTTACACAATGAAGGATATGAGTTTGTTGTATATTGGCAGACTTAATATCTATATTATTCAAAACATAAGAAGATGAAATTAATCAGGAATTTCCAAAGTGATAACTCCTGGGGGAGGCCTTCTCTGACTTACCAATTTAAGTAGCACCTTCCTCATTATTCTCTGTCTCTTTCTGACCCTTTTGGCCTTTGCATTTATCACTATGTGATGTATAACATACAGAATTTATTTTTGCATTGAATGACTGTATGTTCCACCTCTGGAATGTGAGTTTCATGGAAGCACGGAATTTGTCTACTCTGTTTATTGCAATGTCACCAAGACTCAGAAGAGTACCTGATAGATGGTAGATGCCCCATGAATGCCAGCTAAAGAATGGACCCATGAATATATGAGTCATACTTTTATTTGGTTAATAGATTTCTCTGCTTTTGGAACATATTATTGTGAAAGTTAATGTCATTAATTAGGTTAAGAATTAAGGGTTGCTTTTTGTGAACTCAGGACTAAAATTACTGTGACTTTCCCTCTATGAGACTCTCTGAAACTTTGGTCATAAGAGTTAACTATGGTACATACCTCATTAAACACACCTTAATGTCAGCGACTAGAAACATTTACATTTCATTAGTTCTGATTTTCTGTCTCTGGACAGCTGCTGATTGCGCTGCTGTAGCATTGATGGTGATGACAGCAGGTAACATTCATTTTACATTTTTTTGCTAGTCAGGGTGCTAAGAGTTTGACATTTGTTAACTTATGTGATGCTGACTACAACTATGTGAAGGACAGTTTACAGTTTTACTGATGAGAAGACTGAGAGGTAGAGCCGTAAACATCCACAGCCACCCACCTGGCTGGTGGGAGCACCGGGTCTGAACTGGGGTGAGATGCCGCAGCCGGTTGTCTTGTCTGGATATTCTGAGGCAGTGGTGAGGTGAGAGAAGTCAGCAGGGAGGAGATATAATCTGAAGGAAAATAAATCCCCTACTCCTGTTTCCAAATTATGGGTCGGGAAAAGGAATGTTGGATGGTAGTTCAGAAACACCATCACAGATAGGCACATGTAGGCAGAAGGAGAAACAGCAGTGTCAGAATATTATTTGAAGGTTCGTGGGAGCACACGAAGTCTTTTGGAGGAGACAGGGTAGGATCGCAGAGGAGCTTCTATTTCAGCTAAAACTGAAAATGGAGGAAGAACATACCACAAAGAAGTGCCAACAGTGCTGACATATTGTCAGGAGAAAAGTCTGTAAAGTAACGTATCCAATCAATGTAGCAAAAAGTGATGCTTAATTAAACTTCGTTCTCTAAGTGGGATATTGCAACATATCCTATATACAGTATATAGTATGTATATAGTATGACATGATACTATATGTCATGTGTGTATATATATAAATACAGTATATATATATTGTACATACATATGTATATGTGTATATGTTACTGTATAGTACTATATATTACTCTCTAAGTAGTATACTGCAGTAAATTGGAAAAATGAGTAAAACACATGAATCCAAAGAGAAATGTATTTCAGGTGTTTTGTCAAATTAAAAGTGGTGGACAATACTAGCCCTTTATTCTTCCAAGAACTCACATTCCTCATTCCTATACACCCTTTACCTATATTCACCAGGTGTTTACAATTTCCACATTAGTTTTCCTTCTCTCATATATAAGTGTTCCTATAAAATCATTAATATTATTATCTAAATCATGAAATCATTTTAGATTAAATTTCAGGCTTAATGACCCTACCACAAAGTATTTCAGCATGTGTTTTCTAAGAACAGGGACATTATTTTACCTTTTTACCTAATCACAAATATCACATTCATAAATCTTAGCATTACTACATTATTAGTATCTAATGTATATGGTCTATAATAAAATATTTCCAAATAATAGGAATAACATTCTTAATAACCTTTTGTTTCCAATTGAGGATCTGATGCCAGTATCACACATTGCATTTAATTGTCAAATCTCTTTGTCTTCTTTATTTAGGAGATTTCCTCACTTCACTTCTGCTTTCATAGCATCACCATTTTTGAAGTGGGTCCTCATGTAGATTCAGGCTGTGCATTTTTGGCAGGAGTTGTGTATGTGATGTTGCGCTCTGCTCCGTGCATCATCTGGGCCATGTCAGTTTCTACTGCTGTTAGTGCTGTTGACTTTGATCCCTTGGTTAAGGGGTTATCTGTCAGCCTTCTTCATTGTAAATACCATTTTCCCTTTGGAATTGAACAAATACTTGGAAAGATATTTCACTAGGGAGACACTTTGAAAGTGTGTGAATATCCCAACAAATTTTCTCATGATAATCACCCATTAATGATTCTTGTATGAATCAATTATTACTATATGGTTGAAAAATTTTCTAATTCCCCTTTCATTCCTTTCACACTTATTAGTTGCCATATTGCCCACTGCATTTTGAGCATCTTACTTTCTGGCACACTAAGCTCTTCCAGCTCATCTTACACTTTCTCTCTCCAGTACCTTGAATCAGTTATTTCTCCAAGTAGCACTTGTGCTTTTCTTAGTGGTAGCTTGAAACCAAAATTTGGTACTAGTTGTGCTCATTGTTATAGGAGTGTAATTGCACATATATAAATTTAGTGCTGCTATAATGGGGATGGTTATTGAATGCCATCCAAGTACCTTAAGGATTCATCATATGAGGAGTAACTTCCAGTTACAAAGAACCAACATTTTGTTGAACCTCATGGTTAGAAAAATTCGTATTGGTTTAATAAATAGTTATAACTATAAGGGACTATATAATCTTTAAAACATCATCTTTTTTAAAAAAATTAAAGTATTATTCATATACAATCTTATGGATGTTTCACATGAGCAACATTGTGATTTCAACATTCACCCTATTATCGAGTCCTCACCAGCCCCCACCCATTGCAATGACTGTCCATGCTATAGAGTCACTACTTGTCTTTGAATGCTATGCCGCCTTCCCCGTTACCTACCTGTATTGTGTGTGCTAATCATAATGCTCCTTAATCCCTTTCTCCTTCCCTCCCCACCCACCCTCCCCAACTCCTTCCCTTTGGTAACAGTTAGTCCCTTCTTGGAGTCTGCCACTGTTTTGTTCCTTCAGTTTTGCTTTGTTATTTTACTCCACCAATGTGTGAAATCATTTGGTACCTGTCTTTCCCATCTGGCTTATTTCACTGAGCTTAATACCTTCTAGATCTATCCATGTTGTTGCAAATGGTAGGATTTGTTTTCTTCTCATGGCCGAATAACACTACATTGTGTATATGTACCATGTCTTTATCCATTCATCTACTGTTGGACACTTAAGTTGCTTCCATGTCTTGGCTATTGTGAATAGTGCTGCTATAAACACAGGGGTGCGTATGTCTTTTAGAATCAGGGATCTTGTTGTCTTCAGGTAAATCCCTAGGAGTGGAGTTCCTGGGTCAAATGGCATTTCTATTTTTAGGTTTATGAGGAACCTCCATACTGCTTTCCACAATGGTTGAACCAATTCACATTCCCATCAACAGTGTAGAGGGTTCCCCTTTCTCTGCGTCCTCACCACCATTTGTTGTTCCTTGTCTTTTGGATATTGGGCATCCTAACTGGTGTAAGGAGATACCTCATTGTGGTTTTAATTTGCATTTCCCTGTTGATTAGCGATGTGGAGCATCTTTTCATGTGCCTGTTTGGCCATGTGAATTTCTTATTAGGAGAAGTGTCTGTGCAGATCCTCTGCCCATTTTTTATTTAAAAAAATTTTTTTATTAAGGTATGATTGATATACACTCTTATGGAGGTTTCACATGAAAAAACAATGTGGTTACTACATTTACCCATATTATCAAGTCCCCACCCATACCCCAATGCAGTCACTGTCCATCAGTGTAGTAAGATGCCACAGATCCACTATGTGCCTTCTCTGTCCTACACTGTTCTCCCCGTGATCCCCCGTAACATGTGTACTAAACATAATACCCCTCAGTCCCCTTCTCCCTCCCTCCCCACCCACCCTCCTGCACCTCTTCCCTTTGGTAACCACTAGTCCCTTCTTGGAGTCTCTGAGTCTGCTGCCATTTTGTTCCTTTAGTTTTGCTTCATTGTTATACTCCACAAATGACGGAAATCATTTGGCATTTGTCTTTCTCTACCTCCTCTGCCCATTTTTTAATAGGGTTATTTGTTTTGGGGTTGTTGAGGCACTCTGTCCTCCCTAACAGTTTGGTAATGAGCTCTTTATATATTTTGGATGTGAACCCCTTATTAGACAAGTCGTTTACAAATATATTCTCCCATAATGTAGGATGCCTTCTTGTTCTGCTGATGGTGTCCTTTGCTGTACAGAATCTTTTTAGTTGATATAGTCCCACTTGTTCACTTTTGATTTTGTTTCCCTTGCCTGAGGAGATGTGTTCAGGAAAAAGTTGCTCATGTTTATATTCAAGAGATTTTTTCCTATGTTTTCTCTTTTGTGAGTTTTATGCTGTCATGATGTATGTTCAGGCCTTTGTTCCATTTCCAGTTTACTTCTGTGTAGGAGTTAGACAGTGATCCAGTTTCATTCTCTTGCATGTAGCTGTCCACTTTTGCCAATACCAGTTGTTGAAGAGGCTGTCATTTCCCCATTGTATGTCCATGGCTCCTTTATCATATATTAATTGGCCATATATGTGTTTATTTATTATCTGGGCTCTCTGTTCTGTTCCATTGATCTATGGGTCTGTTCTTGTGCCAGTACCAAATTCTTTTGATTACTGTGGCTTTGTAGTAGAGCTTGAAGTTGGGAAGCAAGATCCCCCCTGTTTTATTCTTCCTTCTCAGGATATCTTTGGCTATTTGGGATCTTTTGTGGTTTCATATGAATTTTAGAACTATTTGTTCCAGGCAAATAGAGAAATAAAAAAGAAATAGATCAAGCCCATGTTGATGTTCTAAATGTGATTAAGTCTAAATTAGTACTACATTTGGAAACACTGTATTTCAGGTTGGTTTGTCTACTGATTGAGGTGTTTGTAGGTTCAAAAGAATCCACCAGGCTAAATTGTTAAATCTATTGTAAATCATTTAAGAAGATTTAATTTCATTTATAATAAAGGGGGAAATATTTAAGGAAAATCAATTTATAAATTTTATTGGCAATGATTTAATACATTGAACATTCAAAACATGTAAAAGGATTGTTTATTATCTAAGGACACAACCTGCTTGATATTAAAAAGTTAGGGAGGATCATTGGGCTCTGACGTGGTTGAGCTTCACAGTGTCCACTACAGTTGATATTTTGGTTTTCCATTGTAGGGTCAAAAAAAGTTGAGGATGCATACAGATTCAGAGACTATGATTCCTGAGAGGGAGTTTGAATGTACAGTTTGTAATTTGGACCCTTAGTGCAAACAAAGAAATTCAATCCAAATGTCTCTTCATCAAAATACTAACAAATTCAGTTAAGATGCTTTCCTATACTTCAGGTCCTCACACTCTGTCCTCCCTAACAGTTTGGTAGTGATGATTAAGGGGGTATGCCCTGGGTAGTCCATGTCTCACCAAATTCCATATCAGATATTGCCTCTGAGAAGCTCTAGGTGAAACAATGGATTATAAATAGATGCTGGTTCTATTGTTTCCTTCTGCCAAGGTAAAAAAATGAATTAGGTTAATTGGCAAAAATAAAGTTGCACAGAAACCAGGAAATATGGGTGGGAACATCACAGTTACTATCCAGGATAGTTGAAATCAAGTATATCCTTGAGGCAGGGAATTGAAGCAAGTGACCCAGCAAGATCCCAGCAGCCCTTTAGCTGTGGAACTGAATTGAGAAAATATTGTTTTTAATTGATTCCTGTTCAACCTTATTAAAAGTTTAAATGAGCTTTTACTCTAACCTTTTATTCTCCTGACATTTATTTCCTTGCATTTTATAGGTCCCTTTGTCTTCCTTCATCATAATTTTCCCTTTATATTGTGCTTTGTTTCTTTCTGGAAAAAAAGTGGCCTGCCTCCTTGCCATTTGTTAAAGGCAAAATATTCCTGAGGATGGAAATTTCCTTTATTAGGGGAGTTGCAGAAAGAATTATATGAGGCAATTATTTCCCACTTCTTTGAGACCTCAGCCGTGTATTTCAACGATAATTGCTTATAAATATGTTTGCCTTTATATTGCCATCTGTTTAAGAACAACAATGTTTCTTTTCATTCTTGTTTTCTCAACAGCCTGACACAGATTAAGTTATCAATAAATGTTTGCTGAATGAATTAATAATTAGATATGTATTATAATTTTCATTTAAGTAGCCATCTCTTTTGCTAGACTAAATTTAAAGATGGCGATCAAATCTTATTCATTTCTGTGCTACTAGTTTCTGTATATACTGTTCATATAGTAGGTGAATGAAGGCTTGAAAAAAGGAATGAGGTGGCGAGGAGGGACTCTGTGCCACTTCCTAAGGGAAGGTAGGAGGGACTCAGCACTGCTACCTACCGGTTATGGAGCTCCCTCCAAAGTTGCCTTTCTTCCATGCCTGTCAATGATGTGGGCAATTCCACCATATGTTTATGCACTGTCTACTGCTAAGAGGGCCTCTTGATGAAATAAGTCTAGAATTTAGTAAGAACTCAAGGTCATTTTTAGAAATGCAATTACTTTTTCACAGGAGGAGAGCACTGGCTACCTGAAGGGAAAGAAAATGATTAAGGTAGTCAAAGGACACTGAAGGAGGAAAGCTTTGCTACTTTGTTATGTTGCCCCAGGTCAGCGCAGGGATAAAATGGAAAGACACTGAAACAGACTAGTGCGTAAATATTAAAACCAGAAATGGAATTCGTATGCAGCAGCATCTCACAGTACTAAAAAGGGGAGGAGGTAAAACAAGAGCTTCATTTATTCACCAAAGAAACAAACAAAAATATTTTTGGGTGCCTACTGTGTCCTAGGAGCTGTCCTAGGGGCTGTGGATATAGCAATAAACAGCAAACATTTCATTATGCTGAAGAGATTGCGAACTTGTAGGGGAGATAGATATTGAGTAAATATCATCAAAAAACTATATATTTACAGTTGAAAAGGCCATATAAGGGAAAAATGGCTGGTGTTGTGATGTATAGAACAATAGGACTAACCTGATGTGAAAGGTAAAGGACAAGCTTTCTGAGAAGGGTCTCATGAGATAATACTTGAGAGAACAAAATTGGCATTAGCAATGCAGAGAGGGAAGGAAAGGTGTTCTAGATAAAAGCGAGAGCATGTGAAAAGACCTCAAGGCAGGAAGAATTTAAGCATTCCTGGGACTAAAATTTTATTTTGGTTGGAGCTTAGTGAGAAGTGGAAAGAATAGAGCAAATTATAGTTGGACAGGAAAGGCTTTGGACAAATTATGCAATGCCTGAAGGCCAAGGAGTTTGAATTTTATTTTAATAGGAAGACATTGAATAACTTAATCTAATTTATGGTAGTGATACCACCAATTTAGGTTTTAAAAAAAGATGACTGTAAAAAATGGCAAACTAGGAAACTCCTTCATTTATCCACAGAAACATCAAGTAAATAATGACATAGTAATCAAAGTAATTTTGTGGGAACTCTAAAAACCAGGTATCTACAGCAGCCTAATGAATTCCAAACCAAGGAAAAGTCACACTCAGAATAATAGGACAGTTTGTGGTGTTTTTGCTCACCTTTGCCCCACTCCTTATTTGGCTGGATGAAGCTGAACAATACTGTTCCTCATTTAGAGTGGAAAAGATGTAGAACTTATTTGCAACATTCTGGCTTTTAGGGAGGCTGCCTGACTGGTTTCTGTCTCACCTGACTTGGAGCATTGATGGGAATATGGTATACTTTGGCTATCAGATTGGAGGTTGCTAAAACACTGACAGGCAACATGTTGCGAGTGAGCTTCAGGTGGACTGCAGACCCATGGATAACTTGGGGCAAAAGATGACAGGCAGGTGAATACAATAAAATTGGTAAGTCCCTGGGAGAGAATAGAGGTGAGACACTCAGGCATTTAAGACATTTAAAAGAAGCCACACACGGGTCCAGGGAAGATTATGCCCAGAAAAGGCCTGAGAAAATCTTAAACCTTCATACTAGGCTTTTTAGTGAGGGTCTTCCCCTGTACAGAACAGTCTCCAAAGAGTGGGTGAGGTGGATGTTTTTTCAAATACCCACTTTCAACAGAAGATCATAAAGGCATACAAAGAAATAGCGAAACACAATCTATTTGATAAGACAAAATAAGTGTCCAGAAGCTGACCCTAAAGAAACACAAGCTTCAGACATACTCAACAAAGAGTTTAAAACAAATTTTGTAAGTATAAAGATAAAAGGAGAACACAAGAATTAGAGGAAGTCAGGAAAATGATATATGAACAAAATGAGACCATCAGCAGAGAGAAATTATAAAAAAGAGCCAAACAGAAATTCTTGAGCTGAAAAAAACAACCAAATTAAAGAAATCTCTAGAGGGTTTCAACAGCAGACTTAACAGGCAGAAGAAAGAATTGGCAATTTGAAGATAGGTCATTTGGAATTATTAAATCTGAGGGCCAAAAAGAGAAAAGAATGAAGAAAAGTGAACAGAGCTTAAGGACTTCTGTGACATTAAGTAGATCGATATATTCATTGTGGGAGTCCCCAAAGGATAACACAGAGAGAAAGAGATACAAAGCTTATTTGAAGAAATAAAGGTGGCTGAAAACTACTCAAATTTGAGGAAAGACATGCACGTATAAGAACCTCAATGAAATCCCAGTAAAATAAAACCATGAGGGACCCACACTGAGACACAATATAACCAAATGGTGAAAAGTCAAAAACAAAGAGACTATCTTGAATGCAGCAGAGAAAAGGAATTCGTCACATACAGGGATCCTCACTCAGATTCTCAGTATATTTCTCAGCAGAAACTCTGCAGGCCAGAAAGTCATGGGATGATACATGTAAAGAGGTAAAAAAAAAAAAAAGCTAAACCCTGTCAACTGAAAATTCTGGTTCTGGAAAAACTGTCTTTCAAAATGAGGGAAAATGTATGATATTCCCAGAAAAACAAAAGCTGGGGGAGTTAATTACCACTAGACTTGTCCTGCAAGAAATGCTAGAGGGGTTCCTTCAAGTTGAAACAAAAGAATGCCAAATAACAATTGAAAACCATTAAAAATATAAAATTCTCAAGTTAAGGTGAATACATGGGCAAATATAAAAATCTGCATTAGTTTGGTTTTGGTTCAAACTCTACCTTTATTGCTTTATTGGATTTATAAAACAGAAACCTAAAATAATTATAAATCTATGATAAAGTATGCACAATGTATAAACATGTGATTTGTGACATCAATAACATAGCAGGGGGAAAACAGTGAAGGAGTAGTTTTTGGTTGCAATTGAAGTCAGTTGTTACCAGTTTAAAATAGATTGTTATAACTTTAGGATATTGTATGCAATTCCCATGGTAACCACAAAGGAAATACCTGTAGAATATACAGAACAGGAAATGAGGAGGGAATCAAAATATGTCATCACGCATCATCAACTAAATACAAAAGAAGATAGTGAGGTAGAAAAAGAGGGACAAAATAGTTATAAGGTATACAGAAAACAACCAGATGGCAACAGTAACTACTTCCCTATCAGTCATTATGTTGAAGGGATTAAACTACTCAACCAAAAGACACAGACTGGTAGATTGACAGATGGGCTTTTTAAGAGAGGATCTAATAATCTGTTGTGTACAAGAGAATCATTTTAAGGAGACATAGATTGAAAGTGAAAAGATGGAAAGAGGTATTCTAAGAAACTAGTAACCAAAAGAGAGCAGGGATGGCTATAGTAATATCAAACAGACTTTAAATCAAAAGCTCTTAAAAGACACAAAGGATGATATTATCTATTGATAAAATTCACAAAGAAGATACAACAGTTCTAAACATATGCACCAAACATTAGAGGTCCTAAATATATGTAGGAAAAATAGACAAAATTGGGGGGAGAAATAGACTGTTCTATAATTATAGCAGCAGACTTCAATGCCCCACTTTCAACAATGGATAGAATAATCAGACAGAAAATCAGTAAGGAAGCAGATGACTTGAACAGCAGTATAGACCAATTGGACCTAACAGACATGTACAGAACTCCCCACCCAACCACAAGAGAATGCACTTTCTTAACTATAGGTGGAACATTCTCTAGAATAGACCTATGTTATGCCACAAAACAAGTCTTAATAGGGTTTAAAAGATTAAAATTATTGAAAGTATCTTTTCTGATCACAACGGAATGAAACGAAGTAAACAGCAGGAAGGAAACTAGAAAATCCACAAATATGTGGAAAGCAAATAATACACTCTCAAGCAACCAATAGGTCAAAGAAATTCCAGGAGAAATTAGAAATACTTGAGACAACTGAAAATGAAAACATATCAAAACTAATAAAGGTGATGTTAAGAGGGAATTTTATAGATCTACATGCTTAGATTTAGAAATGATCTCAAATCAGTAACCTAAATTTATATCTTAAGAAAATAAAAAATAAAACTAAACACAGGTTAGCAGAAGAAGGGAAATAAAGTTTAGAGCAGAGATGAATAAAATCAAGAATAAGAAAACAATAGAGAAAAATCAATGAAACCAGGAGTTGTTTGTTCCAAAAGATCAACAAAACTGACAAAACTTTAGCTGAATTTACTTAGAATAAAAGACAAAAGATTCAACTAAAATCATAAATGAAAGAAGGAACATTGCAACCAATTTTACAAAAATAAAAAAAGTACTATGAGTAATTGTACATCAACAAATTGAATATCTTAGATGAAATGGATGAATTCCTAGAAACATATGATCTACCGAGATTGAACTGTGAAGAAAGAAAAAACTTAAACAGTTCTGCAACTAGTAAGATAATTTAATCAGTAATCAGAAACATTCCAACAGGGAAAAGTCCAGAGCCTATGGTTTCACTGGTAAATTCTATCAAACATTTAAAGAAGAATTAATACCAATCCTCCTCAAACTCATCCAAACACTAGAGAGGAGAGGACACTTCCAAACTCATTTATGAAATCAACATTATCCTGATACCAAAACCAGACAAAGACTTACAACAAAGGAAAACTATAGACCAATATTCTTGATGAATATTGATGCAAAAAACCTTAAAAAAATACAAGCAAACAGTATTGAACAGCACATTAAAGGGATTATACACCATGATGTAATGGGATTTATTCCTGGAATGCAAGGATATGTGAAACATATGTGAAATAAAAATCCATCAGTGTAATACACTACATTAACAAAAAGAAGGGGAAAAAGCCACACAATCATCTCAATTGATGCAGAAAATACATTTGACAAAATTCTTCATACTTTTTCACATTAAAACAGTAAAATGATGAGGAATAGAAGGAAATTACCTCAGTATAATAAAAGCCATATTTGAAAAGCCCACAACTAACATCATACTAAATGCTGAAAGACTGAAACTATCACCGTTACAATTAATAAATAGTACTAGAAGTCCTAGACAAAGTACTAGGTAAGAAAAAGAAATAAAAGGCATCCAAATTGGAAAGGAAGAAGTAAACATATCTCTCTTTATAGATAACGTGATCTTATATGTAGAAAAACCTAAAGATTCCACAAAAAAATGTTGGTACTAATAAATTCAGCAAACTTGCAGGATATAAAATAAGCAAAAGTTACTTGGGTTTCTATACAGTTACAATGAACAATCTGAAAGGGAAATTAAGAAAAACCATTCCATATAGAATAGCATCAAGAAGAATAAAATACTAATTAATTATCCCATAAAATAGGATCAAATATCTGTAAATTATGCATCTGATAAAGGGTTAATATCTAGAATATATAAAGAAGTTCTACAACTCAACAAGAAAGAAACCCAATATGATTACAAAATGGTCGAAGGACTTGAACAGACATTTCTTCAAAAAAGATATATGAAGGGACAAAAAGCACATGAAAAGATGCTCAAGATGACTTATCAATCATTAGTGAAATGCAAATCAAGACCACAGTGAGATACCATCCATACTCATTACGATGACTATTAGTAAAAAACCAGAGCATAAGCATTGGGAAGAATATGGAGAGACTGGAACAGTTTCACAGTTGGCAGGCATGTAAAATAGTGCAGCCCCTATGGAAATTAAAAATACAATTATTGTATGATTCATCAATTTTACTTCTGGCTATATATCCAAAAGAATTGAAAGTAGTGTCTTGAAGACGCAATGGAATATTATTCACCTTTAGAAATGAAGGAAATTCTGACACATGCTACACCATGGATGAACCTTGAGGACATTACGCTCAGTGAAATAAGCCAGTCACAAAAGCACTAAATGAGTCTGCTTATTCTGGAGTTCCACTTAAACAGTATTATGCTGTTTGTATATACAGTATAATAGAGTCATATACTGTATGATTCCAATTTGAGTAATCAGATTCATAGATACAGAAATCAGAATGGTGATAGGTAGCGGTTGTGGGGGCTGGAGTTTGTGGAGGGAAGGAAGTTAGTATTTAGTGGTTATGGGGTTTCAGTTTTGCAAGACGAAGAGCGCTCTGGAGATGGATGGCAGTGATGACTGCACCACAATGTAAATACACTTAAGTATCACTGAACTGTACACTTAAAAATGGTTAAGATGGTAAATTATATGTGCATTTTACCAGAATTAAAAATAATAATAAAAATAGCTTCCAGTTCACTTTACGTTCTTCCCTCCCCAAATTCATACTTTTATTGTAAAAAAAAGTACAAAAAACATTTCAAGTGCCAAGAACTAGGGTGAAGTGTAGATACACTGGTCCATGTAATTGATGCACACCTTGCAAAAGTAACATCGTTCAGAGTTTCAAAGAGCAGTTGAGGGGAAGAGGTGGATGATGGTTAGTGTCATGCAGCTGATTATTTTGTCTTTTATAGAAGTATGTTCATAGATTTCGCTTAAAATTAATAAAACTAGGACTAATGGTATATGTTTGAGATTTATTAAGGTAATCCTGAAAGAACTACAATGTAGTTGATCAAAGTGATACTTTTGGTAAATGGGCCTGGGATGGTAGAGACACACATTAGGAAGCTCTAAATTTTCTTATTGTACCCCTTTATTCTATAAAGGGTTTTATATCATGTGTTTGCATTGTTTTAATTATAGTAATTTAAATCATCATTATGTAATACAGCAAAGCATAGGTAGTAGTATAATAAACATCTTTGGTCCTAATACATAGGTTTGTCAAACCTGAATATTTTAACATCTGTGCTTCAGTTATTTGTTAAGAAACAATATATTACAGATACATTTGAAGCCTCTCTAGTTCTATTCCTGTCGCTCCCCAGAGGAGATTGTATATCTTGCTTGTTTAATATGTATCTACACACACACACACATATATATGTATGTTTACATATTATTACATTTTATAAATGTACATGTTTAAATACATATTGTATAAAAATATATTTATATTATATAAATATACAATATGTATTTATATCTATTATACATTATATATGCATATATTATATATATAATACGAAAGGTAACACAGTAGTATCTTTTTATATTTTAAACATTTATGTAAATGGCATTCTATTCTCTATATCATTTGATAATTTGCTTTTTCTGCTGAGCATTCTATTTTTGAGAGGAAGGGTTTTGAGTCCCTGACGTAAAAATAATTGCCATCAGTATTTATTCATACAACATATATCATTCTATACAAATATAAATATAATACTTGGAATCCCTACTGTGTACCTTGTATGAATAACTCTTTATGACCAAGCGTTTTTAAACTCTACCAGAAGGATCACTGAGGTCCTGTTCAGAGCACAGTCTAAGCGACCCCTTTGACAGAAATGAGGAACCTCTCCCTTTAAAGATGAATTGTTTTTCTGCTTTCATTTGAATAAGATTTTCTGAATCGCATCCAATGTGAATTTTCGTAACAATATACTCGTTGCATAACCCATTTGCCAGTTGTCTTTGCTGGAGAAGCTCCTGAACTTGAATCAAACTGTTAAGTTTTTTCATTGCTCAGGAGCAGCTTCTGAACCACTGGGAGAAAAGGCTCCCAAGGGACCCTAAGGATTCGGCCCTGGTGACCCTGCACAGTGTCATAGTGGCTGAGTTTTCATTAGAAATAAAATTTGTCCCAGAATGTTTTATTTATCACTTACCTTTGTCTCTTCTACAGTCCTGGGAAAAGACATTATTTCCTTGTTATTCAAATGAGGTAATTAGAGTCCAGAAGCTCGTGAATCACCCAAGGTCACGCAGGAACATGCGAGCTGGGACTCCAGGCCATGTCTGTGTTCCTCAGGAGCCTGCGTGCTCTCGGTCCTCTGCCCATGCAGTTCACGCTCTGAACTAATGTAGAAGTCTGAATTGGGGAAAATAAATGTAGCCCATTTTCTTTTCCTGTTTCTCCATCCGATTTTCACAGAGAGGGTTTGTTGTTAGTGAAGAGGCTTCCACACAGTTTTGATGGCTGTGGTTCCTGGACTCTCTTCAAGGTTTAAAATACTGAATGTGTTTTCAAACTGATATTGGTAACATCTGAGATTATCCACTTGGTCAGAATATGTCCTTCATCTTCTCTCTGTCATCCACGTGCGTGTTTATTTTCCTTCCACGGCTATTGCTTTTCTTCTCCCCCACCCCCCACCCCACCTGCCTTGTGTCCCCATTCAGCATAGCCCATGGCATTAATAATGTCTGCCATGCCTCGTTATGATGTAAGTATTTGTACCAAATAAGAAAACAAGTCTGAAAAGTCTTTGTAAACTATGATAAACTACGCATGTCAAAGAGAACTAGAAATACATACTTCAGACTGAAGGGTAAGTTCACTCTCACGTTACAAGAGGATTACCGGTGATGTCAACAAACAGGGAAAAGGGCTGCATTTCCCCCCAGTTTTGTTGATGCCTTGAAAACTTACGGCCATTATTTTGTTCTTTGTAAATAAAGGGGAAAGAATGTGTGTATATACAATGCTTTCATTTATGTATGGAATAGTAGAAATCCAGGAACTGTTACAACCCAATGCACTTTTTCTTATGATTTAAAATTGGTAGTTTTGATTGTATGTAAATTATACCTCGGTAAAGCTGACTTCAAAACGTTTTAAAGTTAAAATAATACAAATAATGCTGCACTGTGCAACCTTTAAGATCTAGGTATTGAGCATCCAAAGCTGCTAACATCTCCAAAAGAGAGACAACTAGACCCGATGTGCTTTCTGGTGGAAGGAGGCTTCACTACCTAGAGTCGTATTAAGAGCAGGATCCTACATCTGAGCAAGTATCTGGATCCCAGCATTCAATTTACAGCTAATCCAGCAGCCAGAAGATATGTTGAACTACTCTGCAAATTTTAGTATGGAATAAATAAGATGGGAGGGAAACCTGTAAGTTAAGGCACATAACAGATTGCAAGGAAATGATAATGTCTTTCTTTTTTGTATTCGTGTCACCAACCTTTCCACTGTAGGGAGGGTTACCCATACCACCCTTTGACACTGAGCTCAGACAGACTTAGTTTTCCCCATTCTTAACATCTTATGTTAGGATGGTACATTTGTTGTGAATAATTAGCCAGTATTTATACATTATTACTAACTCCATAACTGACTTAGATTTCCTTAGTTTTTACCTACTGTAGTTGTTCTCTTCTAGGATTCCATTCTGGAAACCACATTACATGTAGTGTTATGTCTCTTAGGCTCCTCTTGATTATGGCAGTTTCTCAGGTTTTCTTTGTTTTTGATAAGCTTGATAGTTTTGAGGAGTACTGGTCAGGTCTGTTGTAGAAGGTGACTCCATTGGGATTTGTCTCTTTTTCTCATGATTGGATTGGGATTTGGGGTTCTGGAAGGATGACCACATGGGCCAAGGGTGCCTATTATCAAGATGACTTCTCAGTATTGATGTTGACCTGGATCACCCAGCAGAGTGGCTGATCAGGCTTCCCCACTACTGAATTACTCCCCTTTCATACTATACTTTTTGGAAGGAGTCACATAGGAAGCCAATACTAGAGGACTGGGAAGTGATGCTTCCCCCTATATGGGCAGAATGTCTATCTAAATGATTTGGAGTTCTTCTACGTGGGAGACTTGTCTTTTCTTCCCTACTTATTTATTCAGTCATTTATTTGTATCATTACAGATTCATAAGTGTACTTGGGGTTATAATTCAGCACTGCTTCATTTTGCCACTCAGATTATTCTGGATCTAGCCATGGGTGCTCTTTCAGTTGGCTGCTGTGTCCGTTGACCTGTCTCCATCATTGTTTGTGGGCCCTCGTGTGTTTGTTTTAGCACCTCCTTACTTTCTGGCCCTATAAGGTACTCTTGGCTCATCTTATGTATTTCCTGTACTAGCCCTAGATCCAAGAAACCCTGGTTCCTTTTATTGGAGAACGACATGAACAAAAACCAAGATCTTGGTGCTAAATATTGTCATTGTCACTGGGATAGTTTGCTTCTAAGCCTTCTGAGCCTACAGATCAAGGAAATGTGTGTGTATATAATAACTTTCTACATGGACACATCTACAAATATTTCTAAATGTAACTCTGTATCTAATGTAAGCTAAAACACAAGTTTTGTCTACAACTCCAGTCCATCACTCCAGGGATTATAGCCTTTTTCTCTTGCTTGTCTGTAACCTCCTACTCATATCAGTGAGAAACCTGGCTCCTACCATTTGCCGTCCATTCACTAACTTGCTCAGTTCTAGTACACATGAACAGTGGTTTCAGACTGCTAACCCATACTCCCATGGGAAATAACTTTATCAACTAGAATACAGTTTATGCACATTCTGTGGACTGCCTTCTTGCACTGGCAATATGCATTTAAGGTTCATTCATGTCTTTGTGGCTTTACAGAGCTTTTCTTTTTATCCCTGAATAGTATTCCATTGTATGGGTGTTCCATGGTTTATTTATCCATCTATCTGCTGAAGAATATTGAAGTATGTCTTGGTTGCTTCCAGTTTTGGGAAATTACAAACAACCTTCTACACACATTTGTGTGGACATAAGTTTTCAGATCAGTTGAGATAGTAATATAGTTGCTGGATTATATGGTTAGACTAGGTTCAGCTTTGTAAGAATGTCAAAATGTCTTCCAAAGTGCCTGTACCACTTTGCATTCCCACCAACAAAGAATAAGAGCTCCCATTCGCATTCTCTTCTAGCAATTGATACTGTCATTTTTTAAAATTTTAGCCACACAGTCTAATAGGTTTGTTGTGGTATCTAGTTGTTTTAATTTGCATTTCCTTGATGACACATGATGCTGGACATCTTTTTATAGTCTTCTGGTGTATCGTCTTTGGTGAGGTATATATTCATACTTCTGCCCATTTTTAAATTGGGTTCTATAGTTTTTTTATTTTTGAATTTTCAGCATTCTTATATATTTTAGGTACAACTCTTTAATAGATATGTGTTTTACAAATATTTTCTCCCAATCTTTTCATTCTTTTAACCATGCCTTTCATGGAGTAGAAGTTTTAAATTTTAATAGGTTAAACCTATTGGCTTTTTCTCTCAAGGATCTTCTTTTGGTGTCGTACTTAAAAACTCATCACTGGACTCAAGGTCACACAGATTTTCTCCTATGTACTATTCTAAAAGTTTTGTAATTGTGTATTTTAAATTTGGGTCTATGATTAATTTTGAGTTCATTTTTGTTGAAAAATTGATGGTAGAAATTCTGTCATTTCAATTTGTATTTTCCCTTTCACAAGAGTGTTTTCCATACACCTGTTGTGCATTTTTATGTCTCCTTTGGAGGAAAGTCTATTCAGGTCTTTTACCCATTTTTTAATTAGGTTATTTGTCTTTTGCTTTTGAATTGTAGGAATTTGATATGTATTTTAGATACTAAACTTTCATCAGATACATGTTTTGTAAATATTGTCTCCCATTTTGTAGGTTGCCTTTCATTTTGTTGATTGTTTATTCTGCTGTGCAGAAGCTTTTATTTTGATAAAATCACATTTGTCTATTTTTGCTTTTGTTGTCTATGTACTTGGTGTCATAGTCAAGAAATCATTGCCAAGGCCAATGTCAAGAAGATTTTTCTCCATGTTTTCTTCTAGGATATCTATAGTTTAAGGCCTCACATTTAAGTCATTAATCCATCTTGAGTTGCTTATTGTATACGACAGAAGACTAGGGTCCAGTTTCATTCTTTTGCATGTGGATATCTAGTTTCCCAAGTAGCATATATGCTCAATATCAGTAATCATCAGGGAAATGCAAATCAAAGCCACAAAGAGATATCACTTCAGACCTGTTAGTATGGCTAGCATCAAAAAAACAAACGACAAGGGTGGTGGGGATGTGAAGAAAAGGGAACCCTTGTATACTACTGACAGGAATGTAAATTGTTGCAACTACTATGGAAAACAAACAAATTACAAATAGAACTGTCCTATGATCCAATAATCCAACTTCTGGGTATATATCCAAAGGAACTGAAATCAGGATATGAAAAGATAACTAAATGGCCATGTTCAACATTATTCACAACAGCTGGGTCATAGAATCAACTTAAATGTCCACCAGTGGATGACTGGATAAAGACAATGGAGTACTTACATACAATTCAGCCTTTAAAAAGAAGGAAGTCCTGCCATTTGCAACAACATAGATGAACCTAGAGAACATTGTGCTAAGTGAATTTAGCTAGACACAGAAGAACAAACACTCCATGCTCTGTTATATGAGGAACCTAAACTAATCAAACTCATAGAGACAGAACAGTGATGGTCACCAGAGGTTGTCAGGGTGGGAAAATGGGAGAGCTGGTCAAGGGTATGAAGTTTCACTTAGGCATGATTTAGTCATACTAGAGGCTAATGTACAAACATAATGCCTGTAGTTACCAATATTGCACTGTGTACTTAATATTTTGTAAAGAATGTAGATCTCAGGTTAAGTGCTTTTAATCACTAAATAAATAAATAAATAAACAGGGTGGAAGAAGACTTCTGGAGTCGATGGATATGTATATGGCATTACTGTGCGCCAATTACACCTCAGTAAAGTGTTTTTTAAGAGCTCTTCAATGGAAGCTTTTTTAAATTTGCAATTGGAAGGGAGTTTTTGGTTTTTGATCTTATTAACAATTTCCAGTTTTCATTTCATTGTGATCATTATTTTTTTAATTGCTATACAATATTATAGTAGTTTCAAGTATACAACAAAATAGTTCAACAGTCACCCATATTATTAAATCCTCACCCTCACCAGTGCAGTTACTGTCTATCTGTCAACATAGAAATCTGCAGCAGGATCAGTGGCTGTATTCTCCACATTGTACTACTGTCCTCATGACTAACCTACATTATAATGGAGAGTTTTTGTGCCTCTTTATCCCCCTCACCCTCCTCACATACCCACCCTAACTCCTCCACACGGTAACCATCAGTTCCTTCTCAGTGTCTGTGAGTCTACTGCTGTTTTATTCACTCTGTTTTGCTTTGTATTTCTATTCCACCAATAAGTGAAATCGTATGTATTTGTCTTTCTCTGCCTGAATTATTTCACTTAACATAATACCCTCCAGGTCTACCCATGTTATTGCAAATGGCACGATTTCTTTCTTTTTTTATGGCCAAATAATATTCCATTGTGTATATGTACTACATCTTCTTTATCCATCATTATTTGTTATAGTATTTCTATTATACTAAATTTACTGATATTTTCTTTGTGACTTAGTGTATTTTTTATTAAGGTATCATTGATATACAGTCTTATGAAGGTTTCCATGAGCAACATTGTGTGACTTACTATTTGAATAAGTTTTGTAAATGTTCTATTGCACTTAAGAAGAAAGTATATTATTTATTATCAGGCTGTAAAGTTTGCTATACATCCATAGAATCTGCCTTATCACTTATCTAGGTCTCATTCCTCTTTAGTAATTTTATATTCATTTTACCTGTCTTGTACTGAAAATGATGTGTTAGACATCTCCTCTTGTTACTGTGTTTTGATCTGTTTCCTTGCATCTGAGATAGGTTTTGCATCTTGAAAGTGTTTGCTATCCTTGCATCTGAGATAGGTTTTGCATCTTGAAAGTGTTTGCTATGTTATTTTGTGCATAAATATTCACAAATATTGAATCTTCTATGTTAATTGTGGCTTTTAGTATTTTTGTCACATGCAGTGCTTTCAAGCTTGAATCTTAGTTTGCTGATAGCACATCACCTCTCCTGTTTTTTACTGTTTCCAGTGCCTTTTTTGTTTGTCCCTTAATTTTAGACTTTCTTATTCATCTTTTTTATGTCTCTCCCTTATATATGCCATATAGTTGTGTCTTGCTCTAGATGCCAAATTGGAAATCTTTCCTTTTAATGGATGAGTTTAGCCCATTCATATTCCTTGATATGACTGTGATTTTGTTTTCATCTCTGTTGTAATACCTTATAATTATGTATATTATATTTTTTTGCTCTATTCCCTCTCTACATGATGTGTCATCTTTGCCCTTTAATTTTTAAAGTTTTTCTAGGCCTGCCTTTGCTTGCCACAAAATTGACCATTGGGTTAGGACTGTGAAAGTTCCCACATGGAGACTTTTTTCTTACAGTTTTAATGACGTGTCGGCATTCTGTATGTTCAGGTTATGTGGAGGGCATAATTTTTGTGTGGTTTTGTTTTTCTGCTTGTGTGAAGGAAAAGGAAGAATTCAAAAAATGTGGAGCCAAGCATTGTGGAAAAGAATTGATGGAGGAGCCATTCTTAGGGAGCAAAACTGGGGCCTAATAAAAACAAATAGGATCCATCCTAAAAATAGGGGGATTTCTTGGCCCCGCAGGATTACAGAATTGCCAGGGACTAGTGAGTACAGCGTCTCTCATCCTGTCTCTTCATGAATGACAGTGTTTGTTTATGGCTGTTTTGTCTGTATTTCACTACTGAATGATAAATTGTCATTTTAGTTTATAGGTCTCTGAACAAGATGAGCCACATCTATATCTGGGGTGGATACAGTGATAGTCTTAAAAGATATTGTTTAGAGAATGAAGCACTTATTGTCTCTGCCACTGGGAGTGCTGGTGGAAGGCAGTCGTCAGTCACCGCCTTGCTTTGGGCATTTCTAATGGCTGCAGAAAACTTCGTTGTCTGAGGTTAGCCTTGTAGGGGCAACTCTGAATAGGGTGGGGTGTTGGGTCCCAGTCCCTTTGCCCTAACTTGGGACAATGTGAAGGGCCACCCCAAACTCTACAGTTTCTTTTAGGGTTAGCTGGGGCTCTTCTTGGAGTTCAGTCACAGCTCACTTTCTCCTTTTTCTCAGTCCTTTTTTCTGTTTCTTTCTACACATGTTCATCCTAAGAACACTTCCTGATCTATTCATGTCATATGCTAATTTCCTTCTCAGAATCCAACTTAGAGAGAATCCAGTCTGCCTTAGGCCCTGATATATACGGCAAGATCCTGAATTTCAGGCCTGATGTTATGATAGGATGAGACCTTTTCGGGAGTTTTGGGAGGGGCAAGTATATTTTAACACGTGGAGGGAATGTGAGTAACAGTGGCTGTGAGTCCAGGCTCTGGTAGATTGCAAAGTGGCCCCAGTTCTTCCCTGCTCTCCATGTTCACATCCTCTGCCCTGTTAGTGTTCAGTGTTCATCCATGATGGCTCTGTGCTGGGCCATGTGACCTGCTTTGTCCTAAAATGAGACAGAAGTGACAGTGTGCCAACATGCATTTAGGTCTCAGGATGTTTTGTGTATTTCCTTTTGTGCTCTTCTGTCTGTACTTTACCCTTTCTGGGAGCTGAGAAACGTGTGGAGCAAAGCCAGGTCATTGGAACCATCCGAGCTGAGGCTAACATGAATCAGGTGGAAGCTGGTGAATGCAGAAATGTCAGCAAACCCCACCAAGATCACAGCCACCTAGCTGACCACTCCAGATACCATGAGTACTTACTGTTGCATGCCACTGTAGTTCGGTTTGTGCTTGTTGATTATGCAGTAAATAATAGATAGCTGATACAAGGAAGATAAAACTATGATGTGTGTAGATGCACACCTGGATTTGCAAAGCTGTGAAGATACACAGGTGAGTACTATAAAGACCAGAGATGGATGAAATCTGAAGAGTAGAGAGGGTTGGGGCACAGGGAGAGCTGCTCTAGTGGCTGGAATGTTCTGTTTTTGGACCTACATGGTGGTTACAAAAGGGGAGATTTTACAATAATTCCCTATACTACACATCTTCTGATGTGGATTTTTCTCTACTCCTTTTACTTTACAATGAAAAAGGTTAAAAATGATTGTAAAATTATATAATCCAAAGCCCTAACTTTATATGGAGAAAAACATGTAGTTTAGAGAGGTTAAGAGGTTTGCAGAGGAGCATGTCTAGTTAGCAACAGAACCAGGAATAGCAGCCAAACCAAACATTGTCTTAATAAATGAGAAAAAGAATCTCAGTAAGAGGAAATGATAGTCTCAAAGGGAAGGACACAGAAATAGTGACTTGTGGAGAATTTCACCGTAAAGGTGCTAAAGAAGCTCTGTTAGGGGAGGACATGGACCATATTTCTGAAATATATCCCTGCCAAGAGGTAAGGGTTTACATTAGGAAGTACATTTAAGCCTCAAAATTCCATATATTTTTATACTTTGTAGGTATAAGGGTTGAATGATACCAGTCGGGAGTATTCACTGAAATTATTAGTCTTCCTGGGTGTTACTTCATATATTAATTCATAGAGCTCAGCTGTTATTTTCACAGTTTGCCATCATCTGAGGTTAAACTTGTGAAAATGAGTAAAGAACACGTTGAAAACTCACTTAAAATGGAGTTGGGATGCCCTCAAAGGGGTTCTCTCACGCAGGTGCCACTCTCTGCAGCCTGCATACCCAGCAGGAGGAAAGAAGAAAAATGCTTCCCTTCACCCGGGAGGTCACTTTCCACACTGCAGTTTTACCTCCTGCTTTTAAGAAAAGGCAGGAACAACAGACACATGGAAAGAGGCTCCACATCACTGATCATCAGGGAAATGCAAATTAAAGCCACAATGGGGTACCACCTCACACCAGTCAGGATGGCCAGCATCGAAAAGACTAAGAACAACAAATGCTGGCGAGGACGCAGAGAAAAGGGAACCTTCCTACACTGCTGGTGGGAATGTAAGCTAGTTCAACCATTGTGGAAAGCAATATGGAGGTTCCTCAAAAAACTAAAAATAGAAATACCATTTGACCCGGGAACCCCACTCCTTGGAATTTACCCAAAGAATACAATTTCTCAGATTCAAAAAGACATATGCACCCCTATGTTTACTGCAGCACTATTTACAACAGCCAAGATATAGAAGCAACCTAAGTGTCCATCAGTAGATGAATGGATAAGGAAGATGTGGTACATGTACAGAATGGAATACTATTCAGCCATAAGGAAGAAACAGATCCCACCATTTGCAACAACATGGATGGAGCTGGAGGACATTATGCTCAGTGAAATAAGCCAGGCAGAGAAAGACAAATGCCAAATGATTTCCCTCATTTGTGGAGTATAACAATGAAGTAAAACTGAAGGAACAAAATGGCAGCAGACTCAGAGACTCCAGGAATGAACTAGTGGCTACCAAAGGGGAGGGGTGTGGGAGGGCAGGTGGGGAGGGAGGGAGAAGGGGACTGAGGGGTACTATGTTTAGTACACATAGTGTGGGGGATCCCGGGGAGAACAGTGTAGCACAGAGAAGGCAGACAGTGAATCTGTGGCATCTTGCTGCACTGATGGACAGTGACCTCATTGGGGTATGGGTGGGGACTTGATAATATGGGTAAATGTAGTAATCACATTGTGTTTTCATGTGAAACCTTTATAAGAGTGTATATCAATCACACTGTAATAAAAAATTTATAAACAAACAAATAAATAAAAGTAAAGGCAGGAAGATCTCTCACTGTTCCTCAACAAGCACTAACCCCTGCCTGCCCCCAGGGAGAAACGGCCATGACCTCAACTTCTCCTCCTTCTCCAATGAACTTTTGTTCAAAACAGCCCTCCTCAATTTTCCTCCTGAAACCTGGAAAGCTGAGCTTGCCTGTGTCTCTTCAGACTTGCCTGTGCTTTGCTGTAGTTTGCTTGTCCCAACTTGCAATTCCTCTCCTATTTCTGAATAAATTCATTTTGCTAGTAAAAGAACTATTTTGTTTTTCAGGTTGACAAAACATTGGTGGGTATGGACTTAGAGCCTACCTACCCATTCTAACTAACCTCCCTTAAAATGAGGGCACAGCTAATAACCCAAACAACCGTCCCAAGCTTGCTAGGGGCCCAGCCACCCTGGAAGGAAACCTCCTTCCGGCAGGCTGGTCTTTTCGATTTACTAGACTGGCTTTCCTGTACTTTGAAAGAGAACATGAGCTGGTTTTAGATTTTCAATTCCTATGGGGGTCCTCCTAAAAACGGTGATGTTGCTCTTAGGGGTGGCTTGAGAGAGGCAGTATGTCTGGGGAATGTGACAGGGAGGTGGCTTAGGGTCTTTTGTGAAGGTGCTTTTGCATAGCAGGAATATGATTTTTTACTTAGATTTGGGGAGAGGGGAGAAGTAGCAAAAAACGTCTATGAAACAGCTATTGGCCTCCCTATTCACTGAGCCTCCAGGTATTGTTGCAACCTGTTTTAGAATATTTCAGCATTCTTATTTAATATTTAGAATCATTCTACAGAGTCTAGGTAAAGAATAAAAGTTTTTTTAAAAGTCTTATTTTTAACCAGTTTGCATTCAAGTACTTTAGAAATAGCCGTTTCTTCAGAGATAATGTTAGGTATGTTTACCTTACTATATCCATGGCTGTATGTGTTGTCTACTCTTTCCTAGTAACACAGAATGAGAGCGTGGCTCTTAAGTAGGCAGTTTGGAGAAAGAAAAAAATCCTAGTGCTACTTTTTAGGGATAAACTGATAATCATACCTAAGTATTAAAGAAACCCAAACAATCTACTTAGACACCTGTTTTAGATCAATGTCTTCCTTTAAGCTATGGGTAGAAAGTCAGTGTGTATTCTCTGTGAGGCTCATAAAAGAACAATTCTACTATTTAAAGGACCTAATGGCCTTAAAGCCCCCTGAGGAATCCAGATTAATGGACGTCACTCAGAGAATTGCAGAACATAGGAAATCCAGCTAGAGCAGGTGTAACCCTTGAATCTAAAACGAAAATGCTGTCTCACGAGGCAAAAGCAAACAGAGAAATGTCCGCAGATGTAATAAAATACTGATGATGTAAGTTTTCCTGTTGTGTTTTCGGCTTTTCAGATCTAGTGTGGGTTGATACGTAAATACATCGATTATCTTAGTTTTAAGCATAGATTATGGAGAAACCTATGTTAATTGTCATGGTTCAATTGTTTCCCTGTTCCCTTAGAATCCTGCTACCTATAATCTCCAAAATACTAAGCTGGCTTCCACCCATGGAAAATCATCACAGAGTATTTTCCTTTTTAGCATTTAAGTTGCACGCACTGACCTAAAACTTGGAATTGAAATAGTATCAAAACAATCGCTGCAATTTTATAAGAGAAACCTCAGTCCACAACCTCTTAGGAGGGTCAGGCTTATTCATGCAGTCTCCATTTAAAGGAGGAGGAAGTGGAGGTGCAGGTAGGTGATGCCCAGTGTCACCCATTAAAAGTCAAAGGACTGCCACAGGGACAGTGATTCCTGGAGTAGACAGAGGCCGCTGCCTGGACCAAGCTTGGCCAGCCCGAAGGAGCTCCTTTCTCCTAACTCCGCTGCTACATAATGGCTTAGGAGTACCAGAGGTAAAATTTATGTTTGCGGTATGCTTGTAATATTTATTATTTAAAGCTTGATGCGTAGAGACCAATAGTAAACACAAGATTTTGGAGAAAGCAATTATGGGGGATTATTTTGAGCTACTTGAGCAAAGTTTGAAGGGAGGAAAACTAATTGGCATGAAATACTGAATTGAGTGTTGTCAATTCAAGCGATTCCTCCCTGCAGTCTGATGTGGAAGCTTCCCTACGTGTCCGCAGCGGGCAGCTGACACCACTTAATTGGTGCTCCGCTACCGACATCCCAGAGAGTCAAGGGACTGCTTGTTTTAGGTTAGTTCAGATTTTTAAATTTGCTGTAGCAGCAGAAGTTCACAGAACTTGAAAATTTATATAGCATTTTTATGGTGCCAAGTAAGGCCCTTAAAAACAATGACTATTTACAATCACCTTCATTTCAAGAACTAGAGAGAATTTTAACCGTAAGAAAATTGAAAGACGTGCTCTCAGAATCTAGGACAGGTCTTTCCGTGGGTTAGTTCATCGTTTCCATCATTATAAAAACCTGTGTTTCCCCAGCTTGTTTCTAGTTTTTTGTTTTCCAGTTTGCAAAAAAGCAGAGTCAGTTTTTTTATGGGCTGGCGTTGGCGTGAGCACCGGGACGTGGGGCTGAAGTCTGTGACAGACTTTTAAGCGTTATGATCAGGGTATTTGTGTGTAGCTTCCATGAAGTGTCATCAGCGTCACGTATATCGTTTCTTAAAGATAACCTAGAGGGAGCGGAAGAGCTTCTCTAATTGGCCAACATCAGAACACATGGAGAAACAAATATATTTATGGGGAGAAACTGGCTGAGAATAAAATTCCAGCGCTTTGTGAACACAGTTATGGAGGTGAGCACATTTCAACTTTAAATGAGACCAAAAAATAAATAAAAATGTAAAGATAGCAAGCACATCAGTTGTTTAATTAGGAATGACACTTCTCAGTGAGAAGGCAAGGGGTTAATTTTTAAAAACAAATGGTTCAATGTGTGATCGGCCCTACGGAGTTTATGCTAACAGCGAATTATTTTTGAAAAGGCACCTGTTTGGAAGGACAGTTTACTTCATAGTCGCCTCTGCGTGGGCTGTTTCGCTCATGAGAGCTCTACTTGCGGCCTAGTTGTAGCTGCTTGAAATAAGGTTTTGTTGTCAGTTGTAGGAACACTAATATAAAAAGAAGAATTCGTGTGATTTGTTGGTGCACACACCATAGCTGAGGGCCTGGAGAAATGTGCGGCTGGTCCTCTGTTGCACCCCGAAAGCTGTGTTGCAAGTCTGTATGCTTACACCTCCCTAACCTGCTCCATTCAGAATAATTTCCCCAGAGTCAAATTCCAGCCAAGTACAGCCTTTAGGTACCTAGATGGGCATAAATGCTAGCTCAAGGCTTTTTCTGAAGTTGTAAAAGGTTGACAGGTACTTTATTGGTTGGCTCAAGTGTGAAATTGGGGAGGTTTTCGTATCCAAACAGCTGCATTTACATTTTCCATCCAAAACACCTCCCCATTTAGGCAGAATCAGGGGATAATTGCAAAAACAGTTTTATAAGATTCTGGCTTTTTAAAAGAAAATAAAGTTGTTTAAAAACATGCACAGATATTGTTTATTACTGCCTTTTCTTTCCTTCATAGTGTAGCTGTGCATTCTTCACGCTCCACTCCGCTTGGCTGTTTATGCTTGGAATCTGCATCTGTTTTGTTTCAGTTCTAAGATAGTCCCTTACTCCGGGAAGAATAAATTCTTCCCTTATTTATTGTACTGGAGGTGACATGGGGAACCCTCATTGTTTATGCAGTTGGGTGAAATCACAGCAAAAGAAAATGGATTTTCATGGGTAAAATTTACATAGTTGAAAACAGCACATTTTATCTCTAAGATAAATGTTATCATCTCTTGCTGATTGTTGCTGGGCAAATCTTACGAAAAACAAAATCAAAATGGATCAAAGAGAAAAATCAATGCTCTCTCCTTCCAAAATGGTAAATATATATGTCAAACTCCTCAAGGACTGTAAATGGATTTTATTAGTATTTTTTTACCCTAGATGTAATTATATTAAGTAATTTGAATTTCCAGAGGAGTTTGAATAATTAAAAAGCACCTGCTGATTTTCTCCACCAGAGTAAAAAAGTATGTTAATAATACACAGCAGAAACTGAAAAAGGAAAGATTGAAGTAGAAGAATCGATTTAACTAACCCATTTATTAATTTTCAATTTGCGAGTTTATTATCGCATTTATACCAAGACATGCTACTCATTAGCTATAGATGGATGACATTAGCAAGAAACAGCTATATTGTTGTTTTTTATGTATCTTAATGGCAAATGCTCCCTCTGCCCCCTTGATCTGGCTGTTCACTATCCATATGGGAGATATGAACTCCACTGACTCTCTCGATTACCTATGGAACTGGGGTGAGGGCTAGCATGGACAAATGAGATGCACAGATAATCTCAGGACATTTTAGCTTTCATCTCTCCAATCTCCCCTACTTCCAAATTATTTCAGAGTCACTGAGATGCAGCAAAATATGCTGGGTGGGGTTTGTTCCACTTCCTACTCTGGTTGATTACCTTACCAGAAGTCTAGGGAAAATGGATTGGTCAATGTGTGGGCATGAGGAAAGAGGTATTGAATTTAGCTTCTCATCAATTAAGTAAGCGTGGCTGAATTTGCATGTTCTTTTCCTTGCCAATCATTTTTTAAGCCTTAACAAATTATAACCTTCCTCCTGGCAAACTGGTCCTGACCCTTCTCCATGCCTAATGACTGCTCAGAACCTGGCTGAGATCAAGGGTCCTGCTGCTGCAGGAGCCAGCTTGCATGGCACATGCAGGGTGAGCATCTACTGTCACTGGCTGATTATCTAAGCATGGGCACAGCTGTCCCATCCATCATCCTAACCTCTTTTGGACCCAAGGGTTATTGTCACTCCATTCTGTGGTAGAGCTAAGGCTATAGGAGGCTCAAATGGTGTTTCATCAAAAACAGCACAACTGAAAACTTGTTACCTGGCTACAAAATGACTAATGAAACAGGTCCTCATCTCTGTTTGGTGCTGTAGTGATGACAAGACCATATTTGTTAGTTTTCAATGCAATGCTCAATTCTTTCAATGAAAAGCATTTTATGTGGAGTTAGGAGTGGCTGGATGGCTAAAGTACTCTGTTGAAAAACAGTTTCAATGTATATCCTGCTGTTTTTGAAGTCAGGACTATTCTGTAAGGAGGCATTATTTTGATTTCTTTTGAAAAACAAGTGGCAGATTCAAACCAAAAACCCCTAAGTTTATTTCTTTATAAATAAATTTGTTAATTTATGGATTCATTTATTGCATATTATTTTCATAACAGAGAATCATTCTAATTTTTCCAGTCTTAATGAAAAAGAAAGACTTGGCCATCCAAGATTTTAAACCTTCAGTATCTAAACACCAGGAGGTGCTATAAGATAACATTAGGAAGACATGCCCCCCACTCCCCATTCGCAGCCCTGCTCCTAGATTTACAGATTTGAAATAGTAATTACACAGAGTTCATTAACAAAACTGTTTCCTCTGAGAGGTCCTCCATGTCCATATTCTAATGGATGCAGGAAGCAGACCATGCCTTGGATCTGAAGGCCCTTTTAAGGGAGAACAGTAGCTTTGTGAAGACTTCAGGGACATTAGTAAAGATTTGCAGATTCATTTTCTACATGCCTGTATCCAGGAACTATTTGTGGAAGGATACTAATAAAAAGATATTGACACTTTGTGCGTGTGACACAGTTTAAAATGCAACCAGAAAACCAGGTGAGACTGCCAAATGAAATTCTGGTGCCGGTGTATTACTTTTTGTCCGGATGAGTATTTGCTGTTTTCCAACCAGGTATCAGGTAAGGCTATAAAGACAAACTTTTCAGGTACATAGTTAAAGAGAACTTTACTGTATTTTTTCTAGTGAATCAATAGCATCATCTCTTGGGGAAGGCATTCTAAGAAGCAATTAAAAAAAATTATCAGCTTCATTAAGATATAATTGACAGAGAATGAAACTAGCGAATTTGAAATGCACAGTATTATGAATTTCAATGAACCTGGATAGTCATCTAGCCACCAACGAAATCATATTATAGAACTTTTCCATCAAAGAAAACTTCCTTCATGCCCCCTTTAGATTAATATCGTTGTACCATGCATGTCCTGGGACCTGGTAATCAGTAACTTGTTTTCTGTCACTATACTTACTTTTGGCTTCTCTAGAATTTTTATATTAGTCTTTTGTAGCCAACTTCTTTTACTTCTCATGATGCTTTTGAGATTCATCCGTGTTGCATGTATTAGTAGTTTATTCCTTTTTATTACAGACTGGTATTCTATTATATGGAGACATCTCAATTTGGTTTATATTCACAACTTAATGAACATTTCCAGTTTGGGAATATGGTGAATAAAGCCCTAGTGGAGAATCACGGGCAGGTCTTGTATGGACATATGTTTTTCCTTTGCTCTTGAGTAAATACCTGGGAATGGAATGGCTAGAATACATAGCAGGTATATGTTTAGTTTTTACAGAAACTGCTGCAGTATTTTTCAAAGTGGTCATGCCATTTTGCATTACCACCAACAGGGTATGGAAGTTCCAAGTCCTCCACATTTCACAACAGTTGGTATAGTCAGTCTTTTTAGTTATAGCCATGCATAGTAATTCTGATTTGCATTTCCCTATGCAATGACTAATGATACCCTATACCTTTTCATGTGTTTACTTGATATCCATACAGCTTATTTGGAGTTTTCATTCAAATATTTTGCCAATTTTTAATTGCATTGTGTTTTCTTAATACTGAATTTTGGGAATTCAATTATATGCATGTTAGGCCACTGGGGGTTGTCCCACAGCTCACTGCTACCTTTTCATTTGAAAAATTTATTTTCTTTGTGCCTTTGATTTTGGATAATTTCTACTGTAATGTATTTAAGTTCACTAATCTTTTCTTCTGCAATGTCTAATTTCTAATATATCCCATCTACTGTTTATTTCATATTAGATACTTCATTTTCATCTAGAAGATTAATTTGTATTATTTTTTCTATCTTTTGTGTCTCTACTTGGCTTTTTGTATGTGTCAAAAACAGCTATAATGCCATTTTCAAAAGTTCTTGTCTGCTAATTCTAATATCTGGGCCAGTTCTGGGTTGCCTTGGAATGAGATTTTTATCATCATAATTCATATTTTCTTCTTTCTTTGCCTAGCTGATTATCTTTGCTTGGATGTTAGACATTGTGATTTTATATTGTTGTGTGCTGGATACTCTTGAGCTTTGTTGTGAGATGCAGTTAAATTCCTTGGAAACAGTCTGATCTTTTTGTATCCTGCTTTTAAGATTTGTAATGCAGGACCAGCATAGCACTTCACCGAGGGCTATTTATTTCACCCCAGTGAGGCAAAATCCCGTGAACTCTATGCTCCATGAATTAGGAGTTTTCAAGTCTGGCTGGTGGTGATGACACTGTTCCCAGCATTGTGTACATCCTGGGCCCCATTTCCTCTAATGCTTTTGGACGGCTCTTTCTCTGAGCTCAGGTAGTGTCCTCCTATGCAAGTGCTGATCAGTACAAGGAGGACCCTCTGCAGGCCTCCAGGCTTCACTCTCTGTTCACACTTTCTTCTCTAGTACTCCCCTGCAAACTCTAGCCGCCTTAATATCCCTGCATCCTCAGCTCCATCTCCACCAGGCTCTGCTTGGGTTCCTCCTCTCTCTTCTGTGCCGTGGAAATTCTCTCAAGGAAATAAATATACCTGGAACAATCATATGGATTATCTAGTTTGTTTTTGTCTCTCTGGGATCACTGTCCTTCACTGTCTGATGTCCAGCATCTGGAAAAACTGTTGTTACATATATTTTGTCTGTATTTTGTTGTTGTTGTTTCAAATTGGAGGTTGGAAGATAAGTATGATCCCTTCTTGACTATAAGTAGATGCAATTCACTTACATTTTTAATTTTTTTGTTTTCTTAATTGAGATGTTATTATTGACATAAAACATATTAGTGTTAGGTATACAGCATAATGATTTAATATTTGTATATATTGTGTTCTATTTAAATTTTTTGATATCACTTCTCAGTCTTTGGCTTTAGTTTAGATATATGTTTATTTTCTCTCTTACTGGAAGTGGGATATTCTATTTTGCCCACTTTTTTTTTTTGAGAGGGCATCTCTCATATTTATTGATCAAATGGTTGTTAACAACAATAAAATTCTGTATAGGGGACTCAATGCACAATCATTAATCAACCCCAAGCCTAGTTCTCAACAGTCTCCAATCTTCTGAAGCATAATGAACAAGTTCTTACATGGTGAACAAATTCTTACATAGTAAATAAGTTCTTACATGGTGAACAGTGCAAGGGCAGTCATCACAGAAACTTTCAGTTTTGATCACACATTATGAACTATAAACAATCAGGTTAAATATGAATTTTGGTTTGATTTTTATACTTGATTTATATGTGAATCCCACATTTCTCCCTTATTATTATTGTTATTATTATTATTATTTTTTTTAATAAAATGCTGAAGTGGTAGGTAGATGCAAGATAAAGGTAGAAAACATAGTTTAGTGCTGTAAGAGGTATTTTGCCCACTTTTTATTGAATGTGAGTGAATGAATAAATAAAAGAAGGGTATGATCTAAAGGAGGTGATGACAGTGAACATGCAAATCTTGAAACTTTCTATAATCAACTATTATCTTGATTTATAATTGCTCCATGTTAATCATCAGTAGCTCTTTTCTCAAGATCTTGAAGAGTTTTTTTTACCAATAATTGTCCACTGTTTCTAGTGGTACAGGAAGGGTCCTTCCTCCTCGGTGTGCAGAAAAGAAAATATTATTATCAGCTACACTTATTTTCTGATTGCTATTAAATGTCTATGAACCCTTTAGAGTTTGCTGAAAATTTTGTTTACTGAATTTTGTGGGATTTTTAGATAGACCCTTCCATTTGGCACATCGGATTGTAATGTTGGTCAAGGTGAAGTGTGAAGGCTTTACAAAGTCCACAAAAGCAGCCTCTACAGCAGCTTCTCTTGGCAAAGAACAGGCCAGAACGAAACCAACAGGTCTTTTTAGCTTCACTGCTCTGCCTGAGAGGCCGAGATGATAGCATCCTTTCTGTAAATGTTTTGAAAGAATGCCTCAATTCAGATTGTTGGTGGGATATAGTAGTGTGACATAAATGCATGTAACAAATTGGTTCTAGTTTCTTGACCATACTTTAAAAACATTTTTTGGGTTCATATTTCTCTGTATTTGTGAAATTCAGGTGTTTAGAAATTGATATCCATCCTGTGAAATGAGGCATAATATTTTCTAAAGCAAGGTTTGGGATTACTAAGAAATTTCTGGTACTGTTTTGCAATGGGCTTGATTAAAGAAAGTTTTTGAAAAAAAATAAGAAAGGAATATCACCTTGGAAATGATACAGATGTGCCACACACTTAACACCTTTTCTCCTAAAAACTGAAGGTGATTCCCTAGATATAATCAGATTAAATGTCACTACTGCTATGGAAGAAAGATTAGTGAAGGAATCACAGGCATTTTCCTCCCGGAGAAAAGGAGGGACAGCTAATATTTATTGCTCAAATCTCTTAGGAAAATCATTTATTTTCCTCAAGAAAAAATTCTCAAGACAACAGGGGAGGGAAATGTTATTAGTGTGAAATTCAATGGTATTAGGAAAACAAGGGCTTATTGCCAGTAAGTAATGAAGTCAGGGTTTGAATCCAGATCCATCTTTTCCCAAATCCTGTGCATTTTTCCTCCAGAAGGAAGATTTTTTCCACTATAGAAAAATGTATGTGTGTGAATATGGAAAGTTATTCCACATTCTCAAACATAAAGAAAGATCTCCCACCTAACCTGCATTTGTTTTTGAAAGGAAAGAAAATACATTTTAACGTGAGTGTGAGCCCCTACTTTATACTCTCCACTGTTGTACTTGCAAACGTTGATGAGGGATGGAGGCCTCAGGAAGAATTTGACCTTTGACAATTTAGAGAAAACCACATTTAAAGAATGTGAGGTCTTTCTTTGGTTGTCACTGGAAGTGGAAAAAGGAGAGCAAGGTTCTATTGAGAGGAGGGTTCTTCATGGAACGGAAGCAAAGTCTAAGGATGGGTTTGTTAGGAAGAGATTTTCTGGGGTCAGGCCTGGAGGAAAATTTTTTTGGCACAGTGAAGTCTGCCATAAAATTCAGAGTTGTCTCCTATGTTATAATTCATTCTTTTTTATCATTCCATCTGCTGCTAATCTTTGTGCACATAATATCCTTGCGTTGGTTTCAGTTCAGATAATGAGGGAGGAGATTATGTCCAAGGTGGGACAAAAATAGTGAGGAAAACTCATGGCAGCTCAGAAGGCTAGACAGTGAGAGGCAACCACAAGCTAAGCAGGGGCAGTAATTTAAAGGGAGAGGAGGGGAGATTGTACTTCTCCAGATTCCCATTCTGCTCTGCTCTGCTCTGCTCTCAGCAATATTAGGACCCTGGACTTACCACAGTGGGTGGCATGGGGACTAGAACCTACGGAATTAGGGATTCTAGAAGGAGGCTGGAAGACTTAGGGGCATGTGATTTGAATGACTTTCATACTCTGTTGGTTTTTTGTTTCACCATTTGGGGTAGTTAGAAGATGCCTCACAAAAATGTTACCTGCAGAATCTCTGAAGTGACAGCATTACCTTGTCAAGTTGACAGTTGGTCCCCTTATGAGAAATAGAAATTGTTGGATTGCTTTCCTTATTTCTTCCTTTCTTTCTTGTTTTATACCTTTTTTATTTCATATTTGAGGGGGTCACGTGTGCAGATGGTAGAATTCTTTATACATAGCAAGTGGCCTTCTTAGAAGGTGTTAAAATTCATATTGGGCATGTTGTGGGTTTTCGAAACAATCTCATTGATATAGGAAGACTGAGATATTGAGTGGAAGGAGAATAACTCACTGTAGCAGAACACGGATACAGCCACAACAGCATAAGGTAAGTGACCTGTGGTATTTGTTAGATTCTAGAAGCCATCGCCATGGCCTCCATGTAATCTTGTGTTTGTCTTTCTGTTAAAGTTATTGATGGAAAATCAACATAAAAAGAATAGAGAAAATTTCCATTGTACTCTAAGTTAATATTAAGTAATAAAACCCCATTTTAAGAAATGTAATTTAAAATGTCTGCTTTTTAAATGTAATGCTTTAGTTATCTATTTCTTTGAACCTCCCTAAATTAAGTCTTGGTATCAAAAATTCTTAGCTAGATAATTTTCTTTCTATTTGCATGGTAGGATTGTCTCCTCTTCCCAAGAGCAAACTTGTCTTAGTCATTATTTTTTCCTTAATGAAGTTTCCTCTAAGAACTGCCTCTGGGACGCTCAATTTAAGCAACCTTTCCTCAGTGCCTGCAATTGAAGTGCACAATACTTTATATTGTTTTTCTGGCTTATCTAAGTAAATACTGCAGTTGTTCCCTGGTCCACCCATTCATTAAAAACTGAATTGATAACACGAAACTATTTGACTATTTAAAGCACTATTTATCTTCTAACATAAATCAAAGACTAATAAATCTCAGCACAACCCCCACTAAGAGAGAGAGACATGCCATGGTCAAGAGCATGGACTTTTAAATGAGATGCCTGGGTTTAGGTCTAGTTCTACCACTTACTAGCTGTGTGAAACTGAGCAGCTTCATTAATTTTTCTGTATATGGTTACCTGATTAGGAAAATGGCAATTAAAGAGCATGTCCCTTATCTAATTGTTATGAGGATTAAATGAGCTGATACATGTAAAGCAACTAGAAAAGTGCCTGGGATACAGTTATTATTTTAGGTGGGCAAATAACGTTTAAAACCAATTCAAGCAAAATTTTTGCCTTAGTATTTAATGTTTTTAACACTAAAAAGGATACTAAGAGAGCAATTTAGTTTAATAGTTAACAGCAAAATACCATGCTAAAGTTCTCTCTATTTAATGCAGTGGTGTGTAGATTTAAATCATCCTTGATGTTATCTGCATATCTCAATTGTTATAGGAAGTTGTTTAATTAAACCATTTTTCCTCAGGCTGCACTGCAAGACATGAATAATAAAATACTGAAAGTACAAATGCACATGCACCATTATAGCATCTATTTTGCTATTTTTATTTTACTAATACTACACATATTTTTTAAAACACAGTGATAATCACATAAAATATCTTTATGCTTACTGTCAATCTTACGTATTTTTCTCTCCAGTTAAATTAATCTTAAAGTAAGGCAAACCAATAGGACATTTTTACCTACCGATGTCCTTAGCACATTTTTTTATACCTTCTTCATTCTGGTGAGTTTCTTCCCATTTTGGGGGGGGTATATGTGTGGGGGCTCAAATCTCTGAAAAATATTCAGATTTTTTTTGCAATTTTTAATTTCCAAAATAGCCTGGCATTTTTCTACTCCTTTTAGCACCCTCTTTGATGTATCTGTGAGGTAAAAGTGGGGAGAAGAGTTACTTCACAAACCCGGAAACTGATCTGCGGGACCTTAAATACCACGCTAAGCCCCTAGCATGAGGGTTGACCAGCAGTGGAGAGCAGATTCTGGGTAAGGTCCCATCGATTCATACAGAGCAACCTTGTTCTGGGAGGTGGAGGGGAGACTCTAGGTCATCCCAAGGTCCCCAGCTCCTGATACCCACCAAGAATACCAAGTCTGCTCCTGAGGGTGGGCACGAACTGTGACTTGTTTGGAAGTCATCGAATATGGCAAAGGGGTCTATGGGCTCTGGGCCTGTACTTGCCCTATAGGATTGCAGTGCCTGCCTTGCAAAAATGCTCTGTCTTGTTAACTTGGAAAAGCAAGCTGCTGTGCCGCAAGAAGCCCGCACAGTGAGAAACTTAGGCCCTCAGTCTGGCTCCCTCTAAGCTGCTGGATCCCATTAATAATAGCCTTGTGGGTAAGAAAGTGGATCTTTCCCTATTCAGACTTCAGATGAGACTCTAAGGCTGATGCCTTGGTTGTAGCCTTGTAGAAGACCCAGCTAAGCTGGGCTCAGACTCCTGGCTCACAGAAATGGTGAGCTAATAAATGTGTTTTTTTCAGGTCCTAAGTTTGTGGTAATAGGTGGGTAGGCAATTAATACTGAGTTTGGTACCAGGAGTGGGGCAATGCCGTAACAAATACCTGAAAATACAGCAGTAGCTTTGGAACTGGGCAGTGGGTGGAGGCTGAAGAAATGTTGGGAAGCATGGTATAGAATGCCTGAATTGCCTGCATCAGATCGTTCATAGAAATGTAGACTTAGACGGTGCTGCTAATAAGGGTTCAAAAGTAAGTGAGGAATATATTATAGCAACTGAAGAAAGAGGAATCCTTGTTATGCAATGGCAGAAATCTTAGCAAAACTGTCTTTTGCAATTATGTGGAAGAAAGAAATAGTAAGTGCAAGGTGCAGTGATATGCAGCCAAGGAGATTTTCAAGGGATGTGTTGACTCTACTACCTGGTTTCTTCTTGCTGCTTATAGGACAAGGCAAGAGGAGGGAGCTACTGACTGCAGAACTGCTGAACAAAAAGGAAGCAGGCTGGATGACTCGGGGAATGCTCAGCCTCTTCAGGAGCAAAAGTCCCCAAAGCCCTGTCAGCAGTGCAGAGGTCTAGAGGAAAAGACGAGGGTGTGACAGTACAACCTTTCATCAAAATCTCAGGAAGACCAAAGGACTAGAGTAGTAGTCACTTACATAAAGAGCCTTTCCAAGAGATTAAGGTTGTGCTTCATGGAACCTTTAATCAAGTTGTGGGCCTCCTGGAAGCTCACCTGCATTGTTCCTTTGTCTAATGGAGTGAACTTCAGTGCAATTCACAGAATACCCACAGAATATTTGGGAAGATTATTTTAGCCAAAACAATGCTAACTTGGCCTGAGAGGGCAAAGAGGGTGAAAAAAGAAAGAGGTTGATGGACCCTTAAATTCTACAGGCAGGAAGCAAGCTGTTTAAATATTTAGCGGTAAGTATGCCACTTTTCACACACACACACACACACACACACACACAAACACACACAAGATTATTTTTGCTTGATTTGTTCATTTGAAGAAAAAAATGAAGAAGATGGACTGCTTACTTGGTTTTGTATAGGAAGGAATATCACAAATAGAAAAAAACACACTTTTAAACCTCAGGCATATTAGTACCACCTCTAGTCCATTCCTGACATTAAGTGCAACTGTAGGTACTGAACACTTAATATCAACCAACATTATTTACTTACAAGAATATTTGAACCTATGTCAAACCTAATTTTTAAAAATTTATACTTGTGGATCTAATTATTATATACCTTAAGAAAACAAAAATAAGCCATTTTATATAGTTACCTAACATTTCTCAAGTGAAGAAATGTAAAGCTAATTAGTGTATTGATGTACAAATGGAGAATTTAGAGCCAATAAAGTAAGAAATTATGCTCAGGCAAGATCCACTGCTTCTGTTATACTGAACTGCAACTGTCTTAACATTCTCATTGGCCAAGTGAAGAGTTCATCAATTCAATAAGGAGAATCATGACTGTAAATGGGTTTTTAGAAACAAGCATTCCTATGAGTTTTATCAGATTAATAAAGTTCTCTAGGAATTAAGTTCAAAATATCCAGAATGTCTTTCAGTTCATATGCTATGTATATGACTCTTGTCACTTTAATGTTAATTTCCTCACTTGTGGAATTCTAGAACAAAAAGTCACTTAGTGAAGATTGAAAATGTAGTTTACAGAATAAAGAGGAAAAGAAAGTGTACGTATATTTAGCTTGTTATCCTCACAGAATGGAATAGATTAAAAATGGAACATGATTTAAGAAGATTGGCATAAATTAATGAATAGTGGGAGCTTGATATGTCCAAGGGAGGGTGGACAAGGTTGTTGGTACATATTCCTGAATGTTTTAGTTTGGTTATGTGGAGGGCAGCCATGTTGCATGTGGAGCCGCCTTCTCCGTACAATTGTCAAAGAGAGACTGATGAGCTACAGATGCCACGGGGTGCAACTCGGTGTGGTATTTCTTGTGTTTTAAACTTCAGGTAGGAAAGGCAGGGCTATTCACAGAGCAAAAGCTATGGTCATGGTTCTTTACAATACCAAACTTTCAAAAACCTTATCTGATTTTTTTTGATGTCCAGATGTTATATACACATTTTTCAATCGTAGGAAGCTTAAAAAAAATTACACATACACATAATAGATTACATGACTATCTAAACAAGGACACACAATTTGGGGAGTTTATAAATCAGCTTCGGCATGGAAAGAAAAATTAACTGACAAAACTGGGTAGCTAATGCTTTTTGAGTAATTACCATCTGCTAAGCACCAGTCTAATTACTTTAGAAGTATTAATACATTTAATTTTTATAACAGTCCTGTGAGGTAGGTCTTATTATAATAATCTAAATTTATTAGATGATAAATCTGTGACAAGGGAGTTCAGTGAATGACCCAAAGCCATGTGGCGAGGAAGTGGTGAAGTCAACATTTGAATTTCATTATGAACCAATATGCCCTTACCATTCTCTTTAATAATTAACTCTCATAGGAAGTAAAATATACCTATCTGATTGTTGCTATATTCTCTAAATTATATAGTGCAATAAAGTCTTTAGATTTGCCCTTTTGAAAATTTATGATAGGATCACGTCTGATCCTCATTACGTATGAGGAATTATTAGTCCCTTTTTTTTTGATGAAGAAAATGACTTGTCAGAAGTCATTTATTCCAAAATATAGGACTTTCAACGCCCAATTTGATGCCTTTCATGCAACACCACATTTCTATGCCAAAGTAATACAAATGAAATTTTGTAATTTTAAGAAAATTAGGTATGTCATATTATATTAGGCCTATGGCTGATCTATAAGAAGTCCTTTATGTTTTGAAAGAAATCCGGACAGTGATATATTTATTTTTCAGAGTTTATTTCCTTTTCAAGTTTCTAATTCTGACTACAATATGCAATATTTTGTTTCCTGGTAAAAGAATTACAGCCGTCGGACTGTAGGTGGGTAAGGCTTGTGGCGGAAGCCAGAGTGGGGGGAGTTGCTAAACATGGCAACATTCACTGTCATTAAATTCATGCTCTTCTCAAAGCTGACTTGAGTAAAGAGTTTTTGAGGTCCCAAAAAGGACTCTGCCCACACAGGGAGCAAAAGGCCCGCGAGTATTTCCATCTGATTTTAGCTTGATCTCAGTTATTGGATGCTTTTTCTCTTTTTTCCTTAATTTTTTTTCTTTCCCTTAATTCCATGCCAGCTTACTTTACCAAGATTTTCTTTCCCAGAGGCCACTGTTACTATGTTCTCTCTTTCTTCCTCTGTTTTACCACCTGGGTGGCTTAGACCATTTTGTATAGGACAGTGGTTCTCCCTTTGAGCATCAACATCAGCTTGTTACAAATAAAAATTTGGGACCCACGAAATCCACTTAATCAGAAAGTGGGGATTGGGCCCTGCACTCTGTGTTTGACACACCTTCCAGGGAATTCTCATACATGCTCGAATTTGAGACCCATGGGTGCAGTAGTTGAAAGGATTCCAGGATCAGCTGCCAAATTTTTACTCTATTGATTAGTCGCTATGCTTCTGCCACCTACTTACCTAAATGATCCCTGGGAAGTTACTTTCTTCTCTAAGCTTTAATTGTCTAGTCTGCAAACCTGTGGAATAAAATGGGAATTACTTCTGTAGGAAGTTGTGGAGTGAAACGCAGTAACACAGAATACATACAAAGTGCCTTATGTGGTGTCTGGCCCGTGGAAAGCATCCCTGAGTGGGGGCTGGCTTGGTGGGTACCGGCTCTGACCCTTGTCATCACTGGGGCTGTGCTACATCACCTTCCATTGCTTATCCCTGGCAGCTTGACATTTCACTGCTCATTTCTAATCCTGGACGTTTGCTCCATTCTCTGTACTAGGACAATGAAACTCGTTTCCACACTCTTATCCCTAGATGAATCATATTTGAAATTTTGCTTATGCCTTTTTTTTGTTTTCTGCCACCAACCCAGTTTCCTATTTGGAGCAGAATGTCTCTTTTGATACTAATTTAACATTTAAACCCTTTGTTTTAGAACACTGCCCAAGACATGTTGAAAATCTAAGTAAACATGATTTCCTACTTTATTTGCCATTTGAAAAAATTTCAGGTGTTTTTATCTATACCTATAGATATAGAATCTACCTATAGGTATGGCATCTATCAGTATAGACGTAGATTCTCTATCTATAGTTATGGATTTTCTTCTATTATTCTTACTCAATGTCATCATTGGTCAGAGTTTCCATCAATTTGACCTGTACTTCAAGCAAATCTGTGCTGAATTTCAGTTCACTGGATCTTGTCAGAGCCTTTATTGGGGCTAGTTTCTGAGCTATTTGTGACTCTTACCTAATTTGCCTACAAATTCGTAGTTGTGTTCAAGATAATCTGGAGCTCTGGTTGGTTACCCATCCGTCCTGATGACTTATTTTACTTTCATTTGTCAGTGGGCCTAGGACGTCCCTTGCATGTATCTTTCTTGGATTTAGCATATTTGGACTGCTTAGTTCAGAAGTGATTTTTGTGTCCAAATATCCTCTTTAGGAATATATATCAGAATTTTGATTTATTCTCTTTCATATCTTTTATTCATCCATGCACTCACGTTTGTAAGTCCAACTGATTGTTTGACTGGCTTTCTTTCAATAATAAATTAAAAGGAAAAAAAAAAGCAACCAACAACCAGAAACATCTTTTTAACCTTTTTTAAAAAAAGCATTCCTTAAACTCTTGAAGGTATTTTATATGAATTTCATCTGACCTGCCTCCCTCTAGGGCAGCATTTGGCTAACAGAGCTTTTGTTTGTCCCCACAAGAAAGGTTCCATGGTCAGGCTGGCATGGAAATGGATACACACATGTGTATACTTAGGCTGTGCCCCCACACCCTGACCCTGGAGTGGTTTGCAGTGGCATTTAAAAAGACTCTGAGATGTCCCGTGTATAGAAACCAGATGAACTCTGACCTATTTGCTCCGCCCGACCCCCCATCACATAAGCACCAATTAACATCCCATGAACTCATGTTCCGCTGAACACCTTGGTGACGTTGGAATTTAGGAGTTCCCTTATCTTACCCTCTTTTGGCCAACCTTGTTTTTAGATGTTCTCCTTGCTTCTACCTCACCTATTTCTTTTTAGTTGGGTCTTCTTTCTTCTGCATGCTTAACATTAATTAGAACATTCTGAGCTCATATTTAGCTTGAACTTCCTGTAACACGTATTTGAAACTATGCCCTTTTTTTTCCTGTAACATGGTCATTGTGTGATTGCCTTTTTGTTTTCGTGTTTCTTTAGAGTTAGTCCTGGATTGGGAAGAAAACCGAGAAGGGATGAGTTAGGTCTTAGAGTTAGGAATATCTTTTATGAGTTCTGAATCTTTTTCCATGTATCCTTTTCCCATATGCACTTCTTTGACAGGTTTGTGTGACCAAGTTGAACTTTCTAATGACATTTACTTTGAACAGAAGCACAATTTTGTTAATTATCTTTCTATGTTCTATATGGAAATAGTTATTTTAACACTTTTTAACAAGAATATTACTTTCATAATAGTGGTGGTTAGAATGATTTTCCCTGTTTTTGTTATTTACCTAATAGTTCATGTGAGATTTTAAAGGCTCATTACCTGTGGCAGGGACTAGATAACCAAAATAATATATTAACATTTATATTTCCCAATGAACCTACTTAGACATTAACTTTTCCTTTTTAAAATTTGTACCAGAACTTTATATTGCCTCACCATACTGACTTCTTACTATCTTTTGTACTTGTTCGTTCTTCTGCTTGTAGGCTCTTGTCAAATGTCATATTCTCAGTGAGACTCACTCTTTGTAGTAGATTTAAAATTGCAGTCTCCTTCCCCAAGACCACTTACTCCCCTTCTGTGCTTCGTTTGTGTCTTTTGTACCGATCAATAGGTAACATACTACTAAGTATTTACTCATTGTATTTGCTCTCCCAGATAGAAGGGAAACTCCCTGAGGGCAACTGTTTCATGTTTGTTACAGTTTTATCTCCACAGTGTGGCACATTAGAAATGCTTAATAAATTTTTGATGAAATAAATATTATCTCAGTAGATGTAGAGAATGTATTCCATAAAGTTCTATCTATTCAGGATACAAAATCAACACACTCTGATTAGAAAGTATACACATTCAGCAAACATGATATTTAATAGTGAAACATTGAAAGCATTCCTCCTAAATATTGGGAACAAGCTAGGACGCCCTTAGTCAACAAGGCAAGACTATATTTCTATGCCTCGTTACACAGGGAATTCGACTAAAATACAGGATGAAAAAGTAAGAATTCTTAGCTTTGGAGAGGAAGAAACAAAGCTATTACTAGTCATTGAGAATATTTTGTCCATGTAGAATAACCAAAAGAATCTACAGATAAAGTATTAGAATGAATAACAAAGGTTAGTAAGTATGTTGCAAACAAAATCAATATAAAAATCAATTGCATTTCTTTACTCTGCTATAACTGTCTAGGAAAAGGCAATGAAATGCCATTTATAGTATTATAAATATAAAATATGAATAACTAACAAAAATGGGCCACACCTATATGGAGAAAGTCATAAAACAAAGGTGCAAATAAATAAATAAATAAATGAGGAATAAATCAAATTTGCGAGCAGAAAATTTCAATCTGATTCTCTCCAAATCATTTTAGAAATTTTACAAAACTAAAATCAAAATCCCTCCACTTCTGTCCCCACTGGAACGTGCAAAGCTGGTTTTTAATTGCAAATAGGAGAGTGTATGGGGAGTCTTGAACAACCAGATATTAAAAGTTACTATTATAGAATTATAACAAGATAGCATGATACTGAGCAGAAATAGAAAAATGGGTGATTGAAGAAGAATAGAGAACTCAGGAGCACACCCATACATTTATGGAAACTTTAAAAAGACCTGTTCCTGAGATAAGTGGAAAAAAGAAAGAATTGTTAATAAATGGTACTATGACAATTGTTTCTGTGGGGAGAAAAGGATACCATCTCATATCATGGATAAAAAAGTCAATTCATGTTGAGTTGGGCAAAACTAAAATTGTTAAGAAAAATATATAGGAAGATACTGTTTGTGACATACAGGTAAAGAAAAAATTTTAAAACAAAATGCAATAAGCATAAAGCCATAGGGGGAAAGAGTTAATTTTGCTTGATAAACATATTATTCATCAAAGGACTCAAGTGAAAAAGAGTACCACCACCTGGGAGGGGATGTATTTGTAACATACATTACTGAAAAAACATAAGTATTCAGAATAAATAAGAAGTTCATGTTAAAAAGACCAACAATCCTCAACACAATGGGCGAAAGACCTGAGCCAGCGCCTCACAGAAGTGAGAACATAAATGGTCAGGAAACATGAGAAGATGCACAGCTTCATTAGTAATCAAGAAAACTTAAATTTAGACTGCTATGACATACAATTTCTCAGTCAGCATATTGGAAAAACCAATGTCGGCAAAGACAAAAGCTGCAGAGACCAGAATCTCATAGATTTCTGGAGGGAAAGTAACTTGTTGAAACCAGTTTGGAAAACAGTGTGGCCTTATCTTGTCATGACTCATTCTTTGGTTCACCAGTTTCATTCCTACGTACATGCTCTGAAGAAACTTGGGTCACCAGATGACCATAATATTCACAGAATAATTGTTTAAAAAATTTCCAATAGACTTTATTGATCATTAACCTTTTATTTGTTTCAGCTTTATTTAGGTGTAACTGATAAATAGAACTAAGAAGTTTAAAATGTACATGGTGGTGACTATATATAAATTGTGAAAGGATTCCTCCCATCTAGCTAATTAACACAGCCATTGAAGTGGTTCAAAATGATGGTGCAGGAAGATCCTGAACTTACCTCCTCCCATGGACACAGCAAATCTATAGCTTATGAAAGAATTTCCTCTGTAAAAGTCATAAAGCTACACAAACAGCACCTCCATGACAAAGGATAAAAAGGTTGCATCGAGAGGGTAGGAGAGGCAGAGACACACTCTAGCCAACAATCCTACCCAGCAGCACACAATTGGGAAGAACCTCAAAAATTTGGAACTCTTCTCTGAAAAGTGAGGGGTTTGTGCCCCACATCGGGTACCAACCATTGGATTCTGACCAGAGAAATGAACCCCCAAAATGTAAAACTGGCAGGGATTACCTTCAAGAGAACTGTAGAACTGTGGAAAATCAAGAACATGCCCTTAAAGGGCTTGTCTGCAGTTTGACTTACCCTGGGACCCAGTGCGAACACAGCAGTTTGAAAAGCACCTAGACCATGTGGAAACAGACACACTCACTTATCTTAAAGTGGCGGCTGGAGAGGCAGAGACCTGCTGGGACTTTCTCCAGGGGTGGGAGCACAGTCAGGTGCCATATCTGCAATCTCACCCTACCTTACTAATACTGGTGCTGGTTGGCACCACTGTGGCGATCGCCCTCTAACCTGCAAGTGTCTGCAAGCATTCTCTGCTCTGGCCCTTCCATAGCCATGCCTCAGCTACTGGGTGAGCATGCCACCCCACATCCCCAGTGCTGCAGCCACACCAAGTCAGCAGGGTGGGTGCCCGACCCCACCCAAACCACCACCAGTGTCTGCCCTCCCTGTGCTACAGCTGTAGTCCTGCCACAGCTGGCAGGCGTGTGCAGCCCACATAGGGGACACCTTTGGAGCACCGGGCTCTGATGGCAGGGGGATTGTGCTTCTGGGCCCCATGGTTCATATCCTACTCAGCACCACTCCTTCAAGATGGGAGTAGTAGCGGTTTTGCCTAATGCACAGAAACAAAGAGAATCAGGCAAAATGAGGATGTAGAGGAAAGTGTTCTAAACAAAAGAATAAGACAAAACCTAAAAAGGAGACTTTAGTGAAATGGAGATAAGTAATCTACCTGACAAAGAGTTCAAAGTAATGGTCATAAAGATGCTCCTGGAGGAAGGAAGTTCCCTGAACTAGGAAGAAGAATGGACAAATACAGTGAGAAACTCCACAGAAAGATGGACAATAGATGACAGTTTCAAACAGATGTCATAGAACTGCAGAATATAATAACTGATCTGAAAAGTATGGTAGAGGGGTTTCAGTAGATTGGATGAAACATAAGAATGGATCAGTAAGCTGGAAGACAGAGCAATGGAATTCACACAGAGAAGCAGAAAGTAAAAGGAAAGTGAAGATACCAAGGGACTAATAGGACAACATCAAGCGGAATAATATCCACATCACAGGAGGCCCAGAAGGAGAGGAAAGAGAAAGGGGCGGAAAGTTTATTTGAAGGAAGGAATAATGTCTGAATACTTCCCTAGTCTGTGGGAAGAAACAGACATCCAGGCCCAGGAAACACAGAGAATTCCAAAGAAGAGGAACTCAAAGACATCTATACCAAGAAACATTATATTTAAGATGTCAAAACTTAAAGAGAGGATCTTCAAAGCAGTGAGAGAAAAACAGCTTATTATGTACAAGGGAACCCCATACATGCAGATTTTTCAGCAGAAATCTTGTAGGCCACATGGGAATGGCATGCCATATTCAAAGTACTGACAGGATAAAACTTCCAACCAAGATCTTTGAGAAAATAAACAAAATAGATAAGCCTCTAGCCCAACTTATTAAGAGAAAAAGAGAGTCAACACAAATCAACATAATCAGAAATGAGAATGGAAAAATCACGACAGACTCCACAGAAATACAAAGAATTATTAAAGACTACTATGAAAACCTATATGCCAACAAGCTGGAAAACCTAGAAGAAATGGACAACTTCCTAGAAAAATACAACCTCCCAAGACTGACCAAGGAAGAAACACAAAAGTTAAACAAACCAATTACAAGCAAAGAAATTGAAATAGTAATCAAAAAACTACCCAAGAACAAAACCCCGGGGCCGGACGGATTTACCTCGGAATTTTATCAGACACACAGAGAAGACATAATACCCATTCTCCTTAAAGTGTTCCACAAAATAGAAGAAGAGGGAATACTCCCAAACTCATTCTATGAGGCCAACATCACCCTAATACCAAAACCAGGCAAAGACCCCACCAAAAAAGAAAATTACAGACCAATATCCCTGATGAATGTAGATGCAAAAATACTCAATAAAATATTAGCAAACAGAATTCAACAGTATATCAAAAGGATCATACACCATGACCAAGTGGGTTTCATCCCAGGGATGCAAGGATGGTACAACATTCGAAAATCCACAACATCATCCACCACATCAACAAAAAGAAAGACAAAAACCACATGATCATCTCCATAGATGCTGAAAAAGCATTTGACAAAATTCAACATCCATTCATGATAAAAACTCTCAGCAAAATGGGAATAGAGGGCAAGTACCTCAACATAATAAAGGCCATATATGATAAACCCACAGCCAGCATTATACTGAACAGCGAGAAGCTGAAAGCATTTCCACTGAGATCGGGAACCAGACAGGGATGCCCACTCTCCCCACTGTTATTTAACATAGTACTGGAGGTCCTAGCCACGGCAATCAGACAAAACAAAGAAATACAAGGAATCCAGATTGGTAAAGAAGAAGTTAAACTGTCACTATTTGCATATGATATGATACTGTACATAAAAAACCCTAAAGACTCCACTCCAAAACTACTAGAACTGATATCGGAATACAGCAAAGTTGCAGGATACAAAATTAACACACAGAAATCTGTAGCTTTCCTATACACTAACAACGAATCAATAGAAAGAGAAATCAGGAAAACAATTCCATTCACCATTGCATCAAAAAGAATAAAATACCTAGGAATAAACCTAACCAAAGAAGTGAAAGACTTATACTCTGAAAACTACAAGTCACTCTTAAGAGAAATTAAAGGGGACACTAATAAATGGAAACTCATCCCATGCTCATGGCTAGGAAGAATTAATATCGTCAAAATGGCCATCCTGCCCAAAGCAATATACAGATTTGATGCAATCCCTCTCAAATTACCAGCAACATTCTTCAATGAATTGGAACAAATAATTCAAAAATTCATATGGAAACACCAAAGACCCCAAATAGCCAAAGCAATCCTGAAAAAGAAGAATAAAGTAGGGGGGATCTCACTCCCCAACTTCAAGCTCTACTACAAAGCCATAGTAATCAAGACAATTTGGTACTGGCACAAGAACAGAGCCACAGACCAGTGGAACAGATTAGAGACCCCAGAAATTAACCCAAACATATATGGTCAATTAATATTTGATAAAGGAGCCATGGACATACAATGGCAAAATGACAGTCTCTTCAACAGATGGTGCTGGCAAAACTGGACAGCTACATGTAGGAGAATGAAACTGGACCATTGTCTAACCCCATATACAAAGGTAAACTCAAAATGGATCAAAGACCTGAATGTAAGTCATGAAACCATTAAACTCTTGGAAAAAAACATAGGCAAAAACCTCTTAGACATAAACATGAGTGATCTCTTCTTGAACATATCTCCCTGGGCAAGGAAAACAACAGCAAAAATGAGCAAGTGGGACTACATTAAGCTGAAAAGCTTCTGTACAGTGAAAGATACCATCAATAGAACAAAAAGAAACCCTACAGTATGGGAGAATATATTTGAAAATGACACATCCGATAAATGCTTGACGTCCAGAATATATAAAGAGCTCACACGCCTCAACAAACAAAAATCAAATAACCCAATTAAAAAATGGGCAGAGGAACTGAACAGACAGTTCTCCAAAAAAGAAATACAGATGGCCAAGAGACACATGAAAAGATGCTCCACATCGCTAATTATCAGAGAAATGCAAATTAAAACTACAATGAGGTATCACCTCACACCAGTAAGGATAGCTGCCATCCAAAAGACAAACAACAACAAATGTTGGCGAGGCTGTGGAGAAAGGGGAACCCTCCTACACTGCTGGTGGGAATGTAAATTAGTTCAACCATTGTGGAAAGCAGTATGGAGGTGCATCAAAATGCTCAAAACAGACCTACCATTTGACCCAGGAATTCCACTCCTAGGAATTTACCCTAAGAACGCAGCAATCAAGTTTGAGAAAGACAGATGCACTCCTATGTTTATCGCAGCACTATTTACAATAGCCAAGAATTGGAAGCAACCTAAATGTCCATCGGTAGATGAATGGATAAAGAAGATGTGGTACATATACACAATGGAATACTACTCAGCCATAAGAAGTGGAAAAATCCAACCATTTGCAGCAACATGGATGGAGCTGGAGAGTATTATGCTCAGTGAAATAAGCCAAGCGGAGAAAGAGAAATACCAAATGATTTCACTCATCTGAGGAGTATAGGAACAAAGGAAAAACTGAAGGAACAAAACAGCAGCAGAATTACAGAACCCAAAAATGGACTAACAGGTACCAAAGGGAAAGGAACTGGGGAGGATGGGTGGGCAGGGAGGGATAAGGGGGGGGAAGAATAAGGGGGGTATTAAGATTAGCATGCATGGGGGGAGGGAGAAAGGGGAGGGTGGGCTGCACAACACAGAGAGGACAAGTAATGACTCTACAACATTTTGCTAAGCTGATGGACAGTAACCGTAATGTGGTTGTTAGGGGGGACCTGATATAGGGGAGAGCAGAGTAAACATAGTATTCTTCATGTAAGTGTAGATTAAAAATTAAAAATTAAGAAAAAAAAAAAGAAAGAAAGAAAGAAAAGGGGGATTACTCCTTAACAGGATAAAACTATTGGTAAATCAAAGATCAACGCATGCTTTAAATATCCTTAATGTTGATCACTTAAAGGGTGTCAGATGATCAGCTATGGAGGTACTCTTTTCTGATAATATTCCTTTCTCTTAATTAAAAAAAAAAAAAAAAAAGCAGTTACTGTGTGCTGACCTCCAATGAGTTCTGCACAGTGGTATAGAGGGCATGTCAAAGTGTGGGCAAAGGGTCTGTTCGTTTCTATGCAGAAGATCAAGGCCTAGCTTGGATACCCAGAAAATGAACTAAGATACGATATGAGGAGGAGCTTCCGGCATCAGCACTCTCTGGAGGACTTGTGCCGGGGGATGATCATCAAAAAGCCTCTACAGGGATCCGGACGATGCTGCGGTTGTGGCTGCATCCAGCCCACCGTCTCCTGGACTTGCGATAGGAATGAGGAGGGAGATGTCTAGGCTGGCATGTGCATACAGTGAGACAACGAATTTGACCGGATCTGTACTGTTGGAACTCAACCAGGAGTTGGGAGGGGTGCAAGTTGTAGCACTCCAAAATCTCATGACTATAGACTATCTATGGTTAAAAGAACATATGGGATGTGAACAGATCCCAGAAATGGGCTGCTTTAATTTGTCTGATGGTTCAAGTACAGTTGGACAATATCCATCATATCATAGACAAATTTTCACAAATGCCTAGGGTGCCTAAATGGTTTTCTTGGCTTCACTGGAGATGGATGGTAATTATAGATTTGCTTTGTTTATGTCACCGTATTCCTATTATGTTAATATGTGTGTGCAAATTAGTTAGTAGTTTAAAACCTATACATACTTAAGGTACTATACAAGAAGATATGTCAAAGAAATAATCAATCCTCCCATGTTTCCTTCATATGCTACATCTATAGCTTTTCTTCTTCCTTCCTAATTACAACCCTTAAATAGAATTCGTGCCTCATATCGAATTTACCGAGTATCATAATTCCTCCAGGTGGTAAAGATACCTCAAGACAAGTGCTGGGCATAGAAGCCACAAGGCATAAATCTGCAAAGAAGTAAAAAAGCTAACCTTTTCAAACAATATGGCTTCTCTCTCACTTACCAACTTTACATTTCCCTGTATGGCCCCGGAAGATGACTGGTTAGCCAGAGACGGGTAAGATTCCTCAAGGGAGGAACAACCTAAGACAGGCACAGTCGCAGGGGGGCCATCGGGTGAGAATTTGGGGATCAACAGAGGTGAGGCTCAGAACCTCACCCCCCCTGCTTTGAGAGAAATCTTCTGCATCCGTGGATGTCTTGCTGCCCTTGTCTAGCCTGGATTAATACTTGGTCCATAGGCACACACCTGATCATCTGATCATCTACATTTGCCTTCTTACAGCACTAAACTATGTTTTCTACCTTTATCTTGCATCTACCTACCACTTCAGCATTTTATTAAAAATAAAAATAATAATAACAATAGGAGAAATGTGGGATCAACATATTAATCAAGTACAAAAATCAAACGAATATTCATATTTGACCTGATTGTTTATAGGTCATATTGCATGATCAAAACCGAAAGTTTCTGGGATGAATGCCCTTGTACTGTTCACCATGTAAGAATTTATTCACTATGTAAGAATTCGTTCACCATGTAAGAACTTGTTCGTTATGCTTCAGAAGATTGGAGACTGACAAGAATTAGGCTTGAGATGGATTAATGATTGTACATTGAGCGTTGACCCCCCTATACTGAATTTTATTGTTGTTAACAACCATTTGATCAATAAATATGAGAGATGCCCTCTTAAAAAAAAAAAAAAACTTCCAACCAAGAATGTCCTACCCAGCAAGGTTATCCTTCAGAATAAAAGGAGAGAATTTTCCAGTAAGCAGAAAGCTAAAGGAGTTCAATTGTTACCAAACTGGCCTTACAAGAAATGTTGTTTAAGCTGAAAAGAAATGGCACTAATTCATGACAGCAGAACCCGTGAGAGTAAAAATCTCACTGTAAAAAATAAACATGTAATAAAGGTGATATATTTATCACAAGGCTATTATGAAAGTCAAAAGTCGTAAGTAGTAAAATTAATGAAAAGTATAATAATTAAAGGATACATAAAAGATGTAAAATGGGACATCATGTATGCAAAAGAAGGAAAGTAGAGATCACTATTTTGTACCATATACAAAAATAAACGTGAAAAGTATTAATGACCTAAATATAAGACCTGACACTGTAAAACTCCTGGAAGAAAGCATAGGCAGTAAAATCTTGGACATCAGCCTTAGTGATTTCTGTGTTATTTTTGGACATATCTCTCAACCTCAAGAAATAAAAGCAACAGTAAACAAGTGGGACTACATCAAATTAAAAAGCTTCTGCACAATGAAGGAAATTATCAACAAAATGAAAAGACAATACAATGAATGGTAAAAGATACTTACAAATGATACATCTAATAAGGGGTTAATATCTATATGAAGAACTTTCACAGTTCAACACCAAAAAACAAATATTCTGATTAAAAAATAGGCAGAACACCTGAATAGACATTTTTTCCAAAGAAGACATATGTATATGGCCAACACATGGAAAAATGTTCAACATCACTAATCATCAGGTAAATGCAAATCAAAACCACAATGAGATATTACCTTACACCAGTCATAATAGTATCACAAAGACAACTGTTGGCAAGGATGTGGAGAAAAGGGAACCCTCCCACACTGCTGGTCGGAATGTAAAATGGCGTAGCCACTATGGAAAACAGCATGGAGGTTCCTCAAAAAATTAAAAATAGAGATATCATACAACACAGTAATATCTCTTTCAGATATTTACCCAGAGGAAGCAAAACACTAATTCAAAAAGATATATGGACCTCTGTTTATTACAGCATTATTTCTAGTAGCCAAAATGCAGAAGTAACCTAAGTTCTATTGATGGGTGAATAAAGATACACACACATGCAATGGGATATTACTCAGCCACAAAAAGTAATGAAATCTTGCCACTTGTGATAACATGCATGGACCTAGATGATATTATGCCAAGTGAAATAAGTCAGATAAAGACAAAGTACCATATGATTTCACTTATATGTGGAAGCCATAAAACAACAAAAAACAACAAAAATTTGTAAATACAGAGAACAAAGTGGTGGTTGCAATAGGGGAGGGAGGTTAAACAGGTTAAGGGCAAAACAGGTTAAGGGATAAAGAGCTGCGAACTTTCAACTAGAAAATGTTATGGGGATGAAAGAAAATATGACATAAAAACACAAAATGGGGGGAAGTAAAAATGTAGAGTCTTTGAATATGTTTGTATTTAAATCATCAACCTAAAATAGATTTATATACATAGGATGAGATACGTGATTGTCACAGTAACCACAAGCAAAAACTTAAATAAACAAAAGATGATGGAAACTAATTGCAGCCTAACACTGAAAGTCATCATACCACAAGGGAAGAGAGAAAGAAAAGAAAGGCACAGTGAAGAACTACAAAAACCACCAGAAAACAGTTAATGAAATAGCAACAGGTAAGTCCTGTGAATAATTACTTGAAATGTAAATGAACTGATTCTTCAGTCAAAAGACATTGAGTGGCTGAATGGACAAAAAAGGACCCATTATATGTTGCCTACCAGATACTCATTTCAGAAGTAAAGGTACATACAGACAGAGCAAAAAGATGGAAAAAGGTATTTCATGCAAATGACAACACAAAGGCTGGTGTAGCTGTATCACACAAAATATACTTTCAAACAAAGCCTGTAATAAAAGACAAAGAAGAGAATTATGTAATGATAAGGGGTCAATCCAAGAAGACAATATAACATTTGTAAATATTTATGCACCCAACATAGCAACAAAATATATAAAGCAAATATTAACAGACTTAAAGGGAGAATTTGACAGCAATACAATAATAGCAGCAGGCTTTAACACCCCATTTGCATCAATGGATATATCATCCAGACAGAAAATCAATAAGGAAACATTGGCTTTAAATGACAGATTAGAACAGATAGACTTAATAGGTATATACAGAATGTTCCATCAAAAGCATTAGAATATTCTCTCAAGTGCACATGTCATATTCAGTATAAATTGCATGTTATGCTGCAAAACAAGTCTCAATACATTCAAGTACATTGAAATCATATCAAGGATCTTTTCTGACCGCATGGTATGAAACTAGAGGTCAATTACAAGAAGAAAACTGGAAAAAATACAAAATGTTGAGCTTAAACAACATGCTGTGAAACAACTAATGGGTCATCAAAGAAAAGAGATCAAAAGATACCTACAGAAAAAAGAGAACAGAAATAAAACATACCAAAATCTATGGTGTACAGCAAAAGTGCTTATGAGAGGGAAATTCATAGCACTATAGTCCTACCTTGTGAAAAAAAAGTCTTAAACAATCTAATTCTATACCAAAGGAACTAGAAAAAGAACAAACAGAACCCAAAGTTAGCAGAGGGAAGGAAATAATAAAAATCAGAGAAGAAATAAATGAAACAGAGATTAAAAGGACAATAGAAAAGATCAGTGAAATTAAAGGTAGGTTCTTTTAAAAGAAACAGAATGGACAAACCTTTAGATTCACAAAGAAAAAGGAACAGACTCAAATACATTAGAAATGAAAGAGAAGTTTATAACTGATACCACATAAATACAAACACAGAATCAGAGTAACAAAAGATTCCCTCATGCAAAGATTTAATATCTTCTCAAGCTCCTCCAGAAAGTTTAAAAGGAGGAAAGACTTCTAAACTCACTGTACAAGGCTGGAGTTAATCTAATAACAGAACCAGACAAGGATGCCACAAGAAAAATAAAATTGAATGCCAATATCCCTGATGAACATAGATGCAAAAATCCTGAACAAAATGTTAGCAAACCAATTTCAATAATACATTTAAAGGATCATGCACCATGATCACATGGGGTTTATTCCAGGGATGCAAGGATGGTTCAGTATTTGCAAATCAATGTGATGCAACATATTAACAAAATGAGAGATTGAAAGCATGATCATCTCAATATATGCAAAAGAAGCATTTGACAATATTCAACATCCATTCATGTTAGAAACTCCAACAAAGTGTGTATAGTAGGAACATGCCTCAACATAATAAAGGCCATATATGACAAACCCACATCAAACATATTCAGCAGTGAAAAGTTGAAAGCTTTTCCTCTAAGAACAGGAACAAGGCATGGATGCCCACCCTCTCCACTTTTATTCAACATAGTATTGGAAGTCCCAGCCAAAGCAAGTAGGCAAGAAAAAGAGAGAAAAAATCTCTATTTGCAAATAACATGATATAATAGAAAACCCAAAAGAATTGACCCTCAAAAGCTGTTTTAGCTAATAACTGAGTTGTAAAATTTGAGGACACAAAATTAATATAGAGTAATCTGTTTCATTTCTATACCATAATAACAAACTATCAGAAGGTGAAATCAAGAAAACAATCCCAGTTATATCTGTATCAAAAAGAATAAAATACCCCAGAATAAACTTAAGACGTAAAAGACTTATATACCAATATAAGACCCTGATGAGAGAAAATAAAGATGCAAACAAGTGGTCAGATATTTCATGTTCATAGATTGGAAGAATTAATATTGTTAAAATGTCCATACTACCCAAAGCCATCTATAGCTTCAATACAATCCCTGTCAAAATTCCAATGGCAAATTTCATTGAAATAGAAAAACACATACTAGAGTTTGTATGGAAATAGAAAACACCCTGAAGAGCCAAAGGACTTTAGAGAAGAACAGAGCTAGAGGTATCACGCTTCCTGATTTTAAACTATACAGCAAAGCTGTAGTAATCAAAACAGTATGATATTGGCATAAAAACCAGCACATAGATCAGTGAAACAAAAAAGAGATCCCTGAAATAAAAACCTTTGCATATATGGTTAATTAATTCATAACAAAGGAGGCAAAGAATATACAATGGGTAAAGGACAGTCATTTCAATGTGTTGGGAAAAGCTACATACTAAAGAGTGAAACTGGACTACTATTTTACACCATATACAGATTAACTCAAATGGATTGAGGACTTGAATGTAAGATCTGAAACAGTAAAACTTCGAAAGAAAACATAGGTGCCAAGCTCTTTGATATCAATTTCAGCATTTTTTTTCTTTATGGATTAGATTTCAAAACCAAGGGTAGCAAAAATAAAAGAGGAACCAATGAGAATACATTGAACTAAAAATCTCTGTACAGTGAAGGACAATATCAATGAAATGTAAAGGTATCCTACTGAATGGGAGAAGATATTTGCAAATCCAAAATATAAAGAACTCATACAAATTAATAACAATAACAAAAAAAAACTAAAAATAGGGCAAAGGATTTGAATAGACATTTCTCCAAAGAGGGCATGCAGATAGCCAGCAGGCACATGAAAAGATGCTCCACATTGTTAATCATCAGTGAAATACAGATCAAAACCATGATGAGATATCACCTTATATATGTTCAAATGGCAGTTTTCAAAAAGGCAAGAAGTGGCATGTTGGTGAGAATGTGCAGAAAAGGGAACCCTCATACACATTAGGGGGAATGGAAATTGGTGCAGTGACTATAGAGAAAGTATGGAGGTTCCTCAAGAAAATTAAAATAGAACTCCCAAATGATCCAGCAATTCCACTTCTGGGTGTCTGTCTGAGGAAATGAAAACACTAATTTGAAAATATATATGCATCCCTCTATTCATTGCAGTATTATTTACATTAGCCAAGATATGGAACAATTCAAGTGTCCATAGATGAATGGGTAAAGAAGATGTGGTGTACAAATGTAATATTACTGGACCATAAAAAGAATGAAATTATGCCACTTGTGATGACATGGATGGACTTTGAGGGTGTTTTGCTAAGTGAAATAAGTCAGAGAAATCCAAGTACCACAGAATTTCAATTGTAAGTGAAATCTAAACAAAACAAACAAAACAAAATCAAGGCTCACAGATACAGTTGCCGGGTGGAGGGGTGTTGTATGTGGGCAGGGAATGGGTGAAGGATCAAGATGTACAAACTTCCAGTTATGAAATAACTAAGTCATGGTGATGTAGTGTACGGTGTGGGATGTACAGACAATAATATTAACTTTCGTGACAGATAGTAATGACATGGTGATTGGTTCACAGTATATACAAATATCAAATCACTGTGATGTACACATGAAAAACAATATGTTGATTATATTTTAGTTACATCCATCACCACACATATTATATATATATATATTTATATAAATATAAATATGTTTTGGTGGCAATGTTTATATTCTGTTCTTAGTAACACTGTGTATTTGAAATATGCTAATGATAGTCATATTATACATTGTAGCCTCAGACCTATTCATCTTATAACTGAAAGTTCACCAACTTTATTTCTTAGAGTAGTTTTAGGTTCACAACAAAACTGATAACCATATATCCCCTGTCCCCACAAATGTATAGCCTCTCCCACTGCCAATATACCTCACCAGAGTAGTGTATTTGTTACAATTGATGAACCTGCATGGACACATTGTTATCACCCCAAGTCTATAGTTTACATAAGGGTTCACTCTTGGTTTTCTACATTCAATGGATTTGAACTAATGTATAATAATATGATCCACCATTAGAGTATCACACGGAAAAGTTTCACTGCCCTTAAAATTCAATATGCTCTGCCTGTTCATCTCGTTCTCCCTTGGCAACCACTGATCTTCTTATTTTCTCCATAGTTTTGCCTTTTCTAGATGGTCGCACAGTTGGGATCAACAACATGTAGCCTTTTCAGATTGGCTGCTTTTACGTAGTAATATGCATTTCAGGTCCCATTGTGGCTTGTTTCTTTTCATTGCTGCATAGTATGTCCTTGTCTGGGTGTACCACAGTTTATCCACTCACCTGCTGAAGGACATATCGGTTGTTTCCAAGTTTGGGCAATAATGAATAAAGCTTCTATTAGCCCCCATGTGCAGGTTTGTATGTGGACACAATTTTTCAGCTTCTTTAGGTAAATACCAAGGAGAGTGATTGTTGGATCACACAGTGAAAGTACGTGTAGTGTGTGAGAAACTGCCAGACTGTCTTCCAGAATGGCTGTACCATTTTGCATTCCCACCAGCAGTGAAGTTCTTGTTACTTCACATTCTTAGCAGCATTTGGTGTTATGAGTGTTAGGATTTTCATTTTTCTAGCAGATAGAATTGTTGTTTCTAATTTGAAGGAAAAAACAAACTAAAAAAAAAACCCCTCAGATGTTAACTAATAGATGACTTTAAAAATGAGAATTGCCATATAATAAAATGGCATAAAGCTATACACACACATTGTACCAAAGCCAGTTTGCTGGTTTTGATATTGGACTGTAATTAGGTAAGATGTAACCACTGGAGGAATAAAAAATGCAGGACCTCTCTGTACTCTTTCTGCAACTTCCTGTATACCTATAAAATAAAATAATTTTTTTACTTATCACAAAATAAAAAGTTAAGCAGTCTGAATAGTTTTCTTGTAGATGAAATACCCTCCAGCCACAAAAGCAACAAACTTTTGATAAAAACCAAAGGGCCACACCTCAAAAATGACATATTGAATAAAAAAGCAATTTGCCTGAAAAGATGTAGTGTAAAGAAGTTTAAAACACAAAACCTAAACAATGAATTAGTTTATCACAGTTGCATCTCAAAATATCAGAAAAAGCAAATGAATGATGATAAACAAATTTGAAGATGTTGATCTCAGAGGGGTAAGTGAGCAGGGAAAGGGTCTCAGGGGTCCTCAGAGGTGACTGTAATGTTACTTTCCTTAAATGTTTATTAATCACTATTTTATAACAACCATTAAGTCTTAAAAATGTATTAATCTGAGCTTTAACACTTAATAATCATCTTTATTAAGGAGAATAAAATTAACTGAAAGTTAAACTCAAAATTAAACATTTTTGAATGAGCATATAGTTAAAGAACATCTAAGAAGATCAGGTTCTCGTTGAAGTTCTGTTCTGACTCCAATTTTGGGTAAGTTGGCTTCGATAAGAGGTTCTTGGAGGGTGGTCCCTGGGCTCATGGCATCAGCATCACTTGGGTATTTCTTAGAAATGTAAGTTTACAGACCTCACCCCAGACTTATCCTCTGGGAGAGGGGTCCAGTAATCTGTATTTCAACACAAGCCATGCAGGTGATTCTGATGTGCACAGAGTTTGAGAGCCACTAGTAAGTTTATCATCTGCAAAATTAGAAGATAAAACTAGATCAGTTTTTCCCAAAGTGTGGTATATATATCACTGATCATGTGCAAGATGTTTTTAGGTGGTATATGTATCAGCATTTTAAATTTCACTGTGTATTAATTTTAACTTTTGTTAGAATAAAAGCAATAGCTTACCGAAACAAAAGTTCACTGATATTATTACTTCATATGTGGCTAAGGAAAACAACATGAAGAAAGGAAAGGAATCAGCTTAAAATTAAAGGGAAATAGTAACCACAATACTAAGATGATAGGAGAATGTCATATCTAATTCGAGTCAGTTTTCAAACGTTGAAGTTTTAGCGATCCTTAGATGGATGAATCTTTAAAATACTCTCCATTCTCAAATTGAAACTTCATATGCTTGTTTTTCTTATAGATTTGCCTCCTTAATATTACTTTTTTAAATGCAAGCTAATATACTGAAAATTTAGTCCCATGTGCTGGGAGAGGAACGGTCTCTTAACGTGCTTTTGAATTGGGGATGCTTGTCTGAGATACAGAATTTAACTGTGGCTAATGGACAGTGTGGATAATTCACATGCAAATTATCAAAAATAAGTAGATGAGGAGAAATCTATTTTGAAAATACCATTCAATTCTAGAAGCACTTTCTTCCTTTCTCTAATTCTAATTACATTGAGATAGATGTTTTTAGAAGGAAATAAAACTTCCTTCTAAATTTCAGGACAGTAAAACGTGTTGATAATTGAGGATTTATGCTTCCTATAAGTTTATACAAGTTATTAATAGCTACTAGTAACTGGCCTTTTTAGCTGGTATTTTTTAAAAGCTTCGTTGAGCTCTAATTCACATATCATGTAGTTCACCCATTTAAAGTATACAGTTTAGTGGTAATTTTATAATCACAGAGTTGTGCAACTATCACCAATGCAATCTTAGTACATTTTCATCATTCCCCACAGAAACCCCATGCATGAGCAGTTAACTGCCAATGTTTCGAAACTCCCAACCTAGACAACCATTTACTTACTTTTTGTCTTCATGGATTTGCTTCTCTTAGACATTTCATATGAATGGAATCATACAGTATGTGGTCTTTTGTGACTGGCTTCCTTGCCATAATATTTTCAAGGTTCATCCACGGGTGTAGCATGTTTCAATACTTTATTCCTTTTTATTTCTGAATATTACTCCATGATATTGATATGCTGTGTTTTGGATATCCATTTATCAGTTGATGGACATGTGAGTTGTTTCTCCTTTTTGGCTATTATGAATAATGCTGCTATGAACATTCATGTGTAAGTTAAGTTTCTGTGTGAATGCATGTTTTTATTTCTCTTGGGTTTATACCTGAGAGTGGAATTGCTTAGATGATAACTATATTTAACATTTTAAGGAACTGACTGGATCTAAAGAGCATTGTCTTTTAAAGTATAATTCTGATTTTATTTAAAACTAAATACATGCCTTTTAATTAGGTACCAATTTTGTCTGTCAATAGTTTTACAATAAAAACCTCTCCAAAATGATGTTTGGCAAAAATCATCATTAAAATTCATATTTCCAAAAACAGCAGCTTACAAACTGCTATTCTACATCATAATTTATCATCATTTATCAAAATTGTCACATCCTTCTGTGATGTGTTTTTTTCGTCTGTATATTTTATTGCTGCTTGTGTCTAGCATTTAGGGGTAAAAATGGCATAGAATCTTCTTCCTGAGCTGATGAAGAAATTCTTGTTTTTTGGGGGGCTCTGGGGGTTGTTTTCCAAATAAATTAAAGATGGTTAAGAAACCTTTTCTTTTAAAATTCTCATTTCAATAATAATTAAAAAAAACACATCTCTAAAAAAACATTTCAGGGTCAAGCTGTGTGTGACCTATTTTATTGTACTGTCCTGTTAGGCTCATTAAATTGTTAACTTCTGACTTTGTTTTACTTTGTCACAATGCGTTCTAAAAGACTCTTGTGTCAAATTAGCTGCCCTCAGGTGCCTTTATAGGAAAGGTTTTCAGCATGTTTTCTTTTTTATGTACTTATGAAATTAGATTTTACTACTTGTAAGAAAGGAGGATTTCTGGAAAAACATACAACTAAGTGCAGTGAGTAGCTGGAGTAATAGAGCAGTGACAGCGTGGAGAGAAGGTATTCCTCAGGAAAGAGAAAGAAGGAAGTTCCCATTAGCCTTGAATGGATAAGGTTTGTTGATGGACAAAGCAAAGCCTTTCATTTCTGCACCAAAGGAAAACAAAAAGAAGAATAAGGCAGCAAGAGGCATTCAGTGTCCTTGCAAACAAGGCAAGACATACCCTCAAGCTCGGAATATAGATCTGTGTGATTCTGCACATGCGCTGACTCTAACCATCCTTGATTGTATTTCTGCTGGGGATAACCTATCCTGTGCATAACACAGTAGAGTAAAATCTTACAATGAAGACTTGAAGCTTCAAAGTTTGGGTCGCCTAGGAAGTGAACTCTGAGGCAGGGTCGAGTGTGTAGGATAGTAGTGGGTGCCTTCGGGAACACCACAGTGGAAGGGAGGCGGAGGTGTTAGGATTGCAGAGGGAAAATCAAGGTGCCCCCTTAGCCTACCACATAGGGAGCTGTAATAGTTTATTAGTCTGTTGTGCCAAAATGGCCTAATCTTTGTACCCTACCTCGCATCAGCCAGTGGATGAGGATGTCCTCCGTGTGACCTTGGGTAAAGCACTCTCGGAAGCTCAGGCAATCCCACCTGATCTACTGAATTTCAGAAGATGGACCCAGGAACCGTTGTAGCAGGCTCACCAAGTGACTGTCACCTATCTGAAGTTGACAATTACTGCTAGAGAGGATATTCTTTAGGGATTTCCCCTGGACTCTGGGATTGGCTATTCCCTGATTGGGCCTAGTTGATTTTTAGCAACTGAAACATGTGGGCAGAGATGTTACTTTTGGCCTGACTGGCTGTGAATGTCCAGCATGTTAACTGGCACTATTAAAGAATATATATATGGTCCTTCACCACTCTCTCTCTCTCATGGAATCATGAACATCAGCAGCACAGTTAGACGTTATTATACGGCAATTCTGTAATCTAGAAAAGAGAGACTGTAGAGGAAACTAAATTATAACAATTCACAAGAAAACATTCTTGCAGATTTTTAGTAGATTACAATTACCTGGGCTTCTCATCTTTATATCAGCTGAGTCCCAATTCATAGATATATTCGGTTGTATTAATAGCCATTGTTGCCTAGATTCTACAATTACATGGTTCCGATGGACACAAACATGCCTAGCACTGCCATGACTATTGCGGAAAGAAAAAAATTTTATACTGGGGATCAGATTTTCTCAGAATTTGATTTTCCTACGGCATTTGCAAAAGATGAATGTTACCTCTTATCATGTATGAACGGGTATAACTTTTAATCTCTGAAAGTTTTGTTGACTTTCTCCAAATGATATAGCTAAGAAATGCACATTGTACATTGCTGTTATTTGTCAAGTTGTGTACAAGGCCTCTAATTCAGATTTTCCACTGTGAGGTTTTCATCTTGTAGAAAGGATCCATTTGTTTTGTGAATCTCTATAAAGCGCCGAGGAGAGTTCAAATTTATAAGCACATTCAGCACATGCTCCAAAGAGGGATATTTGGGTATGATTTAGATGTGAATACATTATGTTTTTTCCAGCAAACATACGTTAAATATAAATAAAAACTCCAGTTAAAATGTAAGGATAATGCATATCATACAGAATTCACATAAAATGCTGCAATTTCATAACCTTTCCAGAAGCAATGCAGTGTGCCTTCAACTCTTATTTACTTTTTAAATTTTGGAAATTTACCCATTTTATGCAGAAAATTGGAAAGAAACAGATGTTTATTTCTAAGCTAGAATTTTGGAGGCCAACAATTAAAATATGTCTCTGCCAAATCTTGAACTAAATTAAAAAATTTGGCATGTTAATTAAAGTGTACTTAAAACTAAATTTGTCAAGGAAATACATTTGCTTTGCATTACTGGTTTTAATTACTCTGAAAAGGCTTTTATTTTAATGGAACACTGAAGATTTTTGAAAGTTTCAAACAATTCATTGGAGAATTGCAGCATTTAGAATGAGTTATGAATGCCTTGCTTAAATGTATAGACTATTAGCACACAGTTGATGAGCTTATAGGGAGATGTTAAAGCAACCATTATCTTACAGTTTAAAGCAACCATTATCTTATAGTTTAACGTCCATATTCCCAGGGGTCTACAAGAAATTGGTCTGTGGACTTAAAATAGATAAACCTTCATGAGGATATATGTAGCATTGTCTTCTTTCCTGTTCATTTGTTCTCTTTTTTAGGCATCTGTGTTTTGAGGCATCTTCAATGAATTATTCTCAAATGTTTGTCTTCTTGCCTTATTGCCGCAGAAGAAAAGACAAAGATTAACTCCTTGTTTTAGTAGCTCTATGCTCTTGTTCTGTTTCTCCATTGTTGCCTAATTAATACGTTTAAACACCTCTCCGATAATTCTTTTTTTACATTTAATGTTTCTTTTTTCTTCAGCTTTCTTGAGGTCTAATTGACAAAATTGTATGTATTTAAAGTGATGATTTGATAGAGATATATGTTGTGAAACAGCTACCACAATCAATTTAAATAACACAAGCATCACCTCACAGTTTCCTTTTTTTCTTTTATTGCGGTGAGAACGCTTAAGACCTGTCAGCATGTTTCAAGCATATAATACAATTTATTAACTGATATCACCATGCTATACATGAGATCCTTAGAACTTAATCACATTCCTCTCATCACTGAAAGTTGGTACCCTGACCAACGTTTCCCCATTTCTGCCAACCCCAGACCCTGCAACCACCAGTCTACTGTTTCTACAAGTTCAGCCTTTTTTTCTCTTCTAAGATTCCACATACAAGTGATAGCATACAGTATTTTTCTTTAACTTTCTGGCTTATTTCATGTAGCATTAAGCCCTTCAGGTTCATCCATGTTGTTACAAATGGCAAGTTTTCCTTCTTTTTTATGGGTGAGTAATGTTCCATTGTGCCTGCATATGTATGTACACATGCACACACACACACACACACACACACACACACACACACACACACACACGCACGTGTGCTCTTTAGTCATTCACCTGGACACTTAGGTTGTTTCCATGGCTGGGCTATTGTGAATAATGTTGCATTGAACATGGGGGTACAGCTACCTCTTCAAGATGCTTATTTCTTTTCTTTTGGATATACATCCAAAAGTTGGATTTCTGGATCACATGGCAATTTTTATTTTTAATTTTTTGAGGAACCTCCATGCATTTTTCCATAGGGGCTGCAATAATTTTTATTCCCACCAACAGTGCACACAGGTTCCCTTTACTCCACATCCTCACCAACATTTGTTCCTTAGCTCTTTGATAAGAAACATCCTAATAAGCATGAGATGATATCTCATTGTGGTTTTTATTTACATTTTGC